>NC_086354.1:8232794-8532794 GCF_036324505.1 Eleginops maclovinus
GAGAAATGACTGACAAGCCGGGAAAGGAGAGGAGAGGAGAAGAAAAAAGATGGCCTCCCTTGTTTGTCATCCCTCTGACAGTCCACACAAACAGCTCACCGCCACACTGATGTGTCACACACCTATCAAGTCTCCAAAGACCAGAAGTGGGCCACAGCCTTGACTGTTTCATATCCGTCCCACTGCACCTCATCCTCAGCAGGGCCCTCTGTGTCTACCACACGGGGCCCCTTGACTCTTCATGTTTTCTGCTCGGCTCTGATGGCGCCCTGTGCCTTGTTAGTCTCAGGTAAAACACTGATACAAATTCTGCGTGAGGCGCCGTCCCTTTACTTTGGTCACACGAGCTCATTTGCATAAGCCGCCTTTTATTGACACGCACACATGCAACCAGAGCACACATGCAAGCCTATCATTAACCCTCAGGGAGACACACACACACCTAATTTACCCCAAAACCCACTCCTATGTGTGGCTGCTGAGACGCAAGGGTTTAAGGGAATGTTCCCGCCAAAGGGGGATCGTGCTGGATTTCATCATTCAAATATGTTGTTCCGATGCCTCGGGACAATTTGCCTTGTATTAGTGAGCGTTCACTACTCGTTTCCATCGGCAGAAACAAGATAGGAAAAGTTTTACGCTCCCATGCATCTGTGAATTCACACTGAAAATAAAGTGGAAAAGGTCACTCCGGCAATATGAAAGAGGAGGTTTTTCTGCACATAAGTGTATTTTCTGGTTCAGGAGTGATAGATGATGCAAATTTCATTCAGATGAAAAGATATTCCATTATACTGCAAAGTCAGATTCTCCTGTGCTTGATCAAGGGAGTGGCCTCAGGAGGTAGAAATGGTCTTTCAGTTTGTTGGAGAAGCACTTTCTCCAGTTTCTGAATTTGGCAGAGAGCTTTATATATTTACACAGTATTGATTTGACTGGAAGGCCAGTGTGTGAATCTGGGATTTGGGTGAAGTGTTCCCTCTTTAAAGCTGAAACCATTGGTGGAACATGAATAGTATGTGCTGCACTCAAGTACACATTGAGGTACTTGTATCTTTGTTAATGACATTTTGTGACACTTCCACGACCATGAAATGTTGTAGTCTTTACTCCATTCATTACTTTGCAGCTGTAGTTATTTCCCAAGTCAAGCTCTCACATTCAAAACATAATGAACATATTTAAATATAATGCATGGTTATGATGAAAACTTTTGATATGTAGTTAAAAGAGTTTCATATTTTGGTAAATATGCTAATCTCCTTTACTTCCAGGGAGTTGAATCTAATCCAACTCTCGGCAAAAAGGCAAATAAGCCTATTTCCCAAACATGAGATGGGGTGATGCACATTAATGCATCAGCTATGGTCATCTGATTATATTAATATGTGTTAAGCTTATGTCACCATTTTCTTTATCCATAGTTTTACTTTTACTATTGTGGTTTTGCAAATAACAGTTACGTGTGGTATACAACTTTTACTGAGTAAGAGCTCTGAAAACCTCCTCAATCACTGACTGTAACAAAACATGCTGATAAGAGGGATCGCATGCTTCAGATGAATTTCCTGTAGTGGGTTTTACAGGGATTTTTTTGCCAGTAAACGGTCTACAAAGGCTTAGGTCCCAAAGTTCTCTCCAGAGGAAAACACCCTTTGTTTACTTCTGTAACAAAGTCATATCACAATGTAACACTCACGCTTCTATTGGCTAGCACTCCAACACTTTGTACTGATGGGCTAAGGGGCGGGACATCTGTAAGAGGTACCAATCAAAACAGAGCTGGCCAGCTAACCAATCAGAGCAGGCTCTGGTTTTAGACTGAGGGTGAAAAGAGGTGCAGTACAGGCAGTATGAGAAAAATAAAGACCTTTTTGAACATTAAAGCATGTAAACCTGTCACAGTAGAGGCAGGAAATACAATTATAGAACCTGAAACTTAACATAAAAGGGTGCCTTTAAATAAGTTTTTCTCAGATTCACTTATTCCTATTGTGTATGACTTATGAGGGCACATGGTGGGAAACATACTGCTACTTTTACTATGGCAATGTACTTCAAAACATTACTGAGGTAGTTTTTTCTTTTTTGAACATTTGCGCTACTTGTTACTCCTACTTCACTACAACTTAGAAGCAAATCATTCATTATTTTGAATCACTTATCATACATGTTTTTGACAAAAGTAGTAACAGTTTACTTCATAGGTTTGCAACAATTAAGTCCCAGGCTCCTCCTTTAATTCAACATTAATATCGATATAAGACATAAAACAATAGAAATAGTGCTAGAAGAAGCAGAAATTGAAGTAAAATAGTATTAAAAATATTGCAAGTACCCAAATAAATCCAGAAATTGTACTTTTACAGAAGTAAAATGTTCTATGCTAGACTTTTAATATGACAAAGACAAAAAAAAAAAAAAAAAAAAACTACAATTCGGTATTAGTACTCAAGTAATCCCACCACTAGGGCATGCCATTTTGAGATTACCTCACAATTATGACTCCTTCTATGTGAACAGATGTCAGAAGCCACTCATGAGATCATACCATCTTTATTTTCATCTCCACGATGACATCATCATGCCAGTTTGTCCAGAAGCTTCATTGCTCTCCGGCCAATAGTAAAGGTCTCATCTGTCTCGTTAGAGTCTCTCTCTGAGACTTGGCTGGTTAGCCCGATGCAGTCCGCGGGGGTCTGCGGCTATAATAACACTCCCGCTGCTTGGACCCATTCGGCACCGTTTAGCGAGGAAGACTCTCTGATGGCTTTTGTCTAGTATGGACTAATGGTAGAATGGCTCAGCACGAGGGGCCTTTGATGCTTTTGATGCGCCTCATTAACAGTTTAAATTTACACCTGCCTCATGCATTCCTGCGGGATCCCCCTCTCATGCGAATGGGAATGTTTGTTCTGTATAACGAGCCTCCTGTCTCTGACGTCCTAATGGAGACGCACTTATGGGTTTTTAAGATGTTTAGCACATATAAGGGATTTCAGCTTGGTTATTTGGAACACTGCCTAGCCTATGCCTTAATCATGTAAACATTGGCTTCGGATATGATACTTAACCGCAGGATTACTGTATTTCATACCGCCAGAACACCTCTATCCAAAGATAAGAGTCTGTTTGCTAATTAGAATTGATTGATCCACATATAGAATGTCGATGGCTAAATAGCTTGATAAAATATGATTTTATTGTGGCCCACGCTTAAGAATTCAACCCAAAGGGAAACCCGGACTGCGGGTTCACTGCTGGGAGCTATTATCCTTAGTTAATAAATGCAAACATTTGTTCCTGATGGCTCACTTAACCTCTTAATTTATGTATGACTACCAGAGCCCTATTCAGGAGAGAGCCATCGGTCAAACAGGCCTTCACAGAAAGGCCCCGCATGGCCCCTTGCCTCTTTCATCCCGGCTGTAAAACTGCGTGTTTCACGCAGCAACGAGCGCCGCTGCGCAGCCAGATCAGGCGCTCGAACGCGCCTAATTGTCCAGCGTATTGACAAGCCGGTTCCGGTGTATTACTGATTTTCCGCTGCTCCGTGACGGGACTGCGCCTGAGTTAGGGACATCTGCGGGGGGTCAGGGGTGAGGGCAACCCCGGAGCTGCGTCCATCTGCCCAACAAATACCCACGTCTTCAGACAGAAGCCTGCTAAACACCCCTAATAGCCTGTATAACATTTGCATTATGAGCCCTTAATGAGCAAACCGACATTAATGGAGAATAAGCCCATTTTGTTATCATTGAAAAACCGCCTATAATAACTGATAGCTGCAGAGGAAGATGAAAATAATGACACAGTGCGCATTTCCCCCTATTATCCTGGCCCAGAGTAAGTGCCATATAGCCTGAGTGGCTTTCTCTGTGTAATCAAAGGAAATCAAGCTAAATCTGGGACACAGAC
This sequence comes from Eleginops maclovinus, assembly GCF_036324505.1. Classification (NCBI taxonomy): domain Eukaryota; kingdom Metazoa; phylum Chordata; class Actinopteri; order Perciformes; family Eleginopidae; genus Eleginops; species Eleginops maclovinus. The sequence continues at coordinate 8,236,713 of NC_086354.1, forward strand.
ATGAAACAGCAACTTGGAGATGGTTTCCTAATCCTCTAATCTTTTCTAGGAGGACAACTTTGAGATGTGTCCTTAAACTCCAGCTGTGGATTTTTTAAATATTCAGTGCCTCTGCCTGCTGGAATTATAGCTACACTTAAAATATAAGAGCATGTGAAAAATAAACACACTGGCCCCTCTATTTCTCTATATAAAAAAATATTGAAATTTGGTCGATGAATGCTGTATGAATGACCGTTTTAGTTGAAGTTTTAAATTGATGAACATGATTAAAACCTTCAAGAAATGCATGCGGTTTTATCTGAAGCACAGGATATGACATCTATTATTCTAAAGAGCCTATCACCAAACAGAAGATTCTATATTTTAATGATGATACCATGATAAGAATATAATATGAGGAAATGTAATTTATTTATAACTTTGTCTCAAACTTGCAATATAACATGTGATGTTTTTTCCTTTTACATATTGCACTATTTTAAGGGCACTGACTTTTAGAAATAATATTTCAAAAGCTCTTAATGAAAAGTTTCACTGAGCCAGGAGAGCAAATGTTTTCCCACTGCGTCGCATATCAAGAAGGTGTTGGAGGTTTGCTAATCACAACCCATGGAAAGCCTGTCATCTGCAGCTGTTGTCAGCCCTCGCTGACTCTCACTGTTTATATTATTCCACTAACCATAATATTACCATATGTTGATTGGAACGTTTTAATTGAAGAATTGAACCTCTAATATATGTACTGTGTGTCCTACTACTACTAATCTTTATCTCAAGCATACTGCTCTGTAGCTTTAAATATGAAGCAGCAACAGCAGGAACGTTTTCATTTGATTTAACAGTTACTTTTCAAAGCTCCAAATGGCAAAAATGAGGCTGATAACGGAAAGAACAAACATAAAAGGAGTGAAACGGAACTCCAAATCATGGACTTTCTAAGAAGCTACTGGCTGAGTGGGATTCAACCAAAATTGTAAAGCTGCAGGGCCATACGACCGAAACAACAAGCTGTAAAATGCAACCATACTCTGAAAGGCGGAGAGAAAATGAAATACCTGTGGGTCAATTACTTTGAACACCATCTTCCTCATTACACACAGTCAGACGATCATACAGGTTTGAAACAGACACCCATTTCACTGAACACACTCAAAAGAGAAAATGAAGACAAGCGGTAAAACCATGACCGATAATGTCCATTGTAAACATCCATTACAGCTTGAAGACCAATTTCAAGGTTCAACTTTAAAATATTTTAACGGTGCAGTCATGGGCTACACAACATGTTTTATGTGCAGTAAACAAGCAGCTCGCTTGGGGTCTTAAAAGTAAATCCAATGCAGAGGTACATTAAACCTGCATCACTGATCCAAAATCAAGATGGCTACGGCCCAATTTCCACACTTGGTTTCAAATCAGTATTTCAAAAACCAATGGGTTTCATTCCGGTGGCTAGGTCCACCTTTTATATACAGTATACTGTATCATTTATAGTCGATTATCATAACGAGGTGTATGTAATCTGTTTACAACATGTCTGATCGTACGATTTCTGTCACCTTTGGGACTTTTGCAAATACAGTGTTATCATTACCATCAGAAAAACAGCCCTCATCAGGAAACAACAACAGGCATAAGAAATAAGATTAAAGGTCAAATGAACCAAAAAGATCTTCTGATTCATCACCATGAATATAAATACTCGGCGAGTAGTGAATTTTCTGACATCCCTGCACCTGACAAGACACCGTTGAGTCATAGTATTAACATCTCCATCTGAAGTATTCTGGTTTCTTTGAGCTACGTTGTGGTAAAATAATACACCTGCCACACTTTTCACTTCTTGGTAAATATCAATCTGGGTCTCTGCAGTGACATAACTCACTGAAATTGATCATTTAAGGACATGAATCCTACAGGGTTTTCTTATGTAATCCATTACATACACTCTCCACACAATATAGTCTGCTCGGTTGTGGTGATATCCAGGTTTTGCAGGATCCGCCTGGCCCCTGTAGCCCAGCCAACCCCACCCACCAAACACAAACAAAAGGGCCCTTGCTCTGGCGGAACGAACCGAGTTTGGCCCACTCATTGCGTTTGTTAGCCCCACAGAGACCCTGAATATAGAACAGCTATTCTATCTAATGAGGCAGAACTTCTCGGCTGCCTCTATAAAACTTTGTCAGCCTTCTGTTCTCTGGCAACAAAGACTGATTTTTTTAAAGTTTCACCCATTTTTTCCTCCCCCTAGTGACACACAAACTGTTAAGATGAATCAAACGCGGGCTTTTTCCTCTTGGTGATGCGAGACAAGTGTTGCAAACAAAGATGACTATGAGGAGAAATAGGGCGCTTAGACGGGAGGAGCGATCAAGAATAACGTCTCTGCAGGGAGAGCTTTGATGACACGGGGTTGTGAAATAGCCTACATTTGGGTTTGTGTTGAGGGTCTGTGAGGAATTGTCAGAGAGGATGTTTTCCTCCACTTTTTATTTTCTAATCTATAAAGATTCTTCCCAGACCCAATACTAATTTGACTTTTTCTCATTTATTGTGAGCTAAGATAATTGGATGTAGCCTGCTGTGTGTCTTAGTGTGCCTGCAAGGATCTGTGTTTAAAAAAACATTGTTTTTTCACTTTTGGATGGAAACAGGACCCAAAAGTGTAGAGCGCAAACAGCGTTTCATAACTGATAGTCCTACAACCAAAACACTCACAGCTTTTATGACACATGTGGGAAGAAAAGGGTTCTTCCTGGTGAGAGTGCAGCTCTGGGATGAATGATTTAAAATCACATTTAAAAATACATTTAGATGGTAAGAGAGGATGAACCTTGTCAGAAAAAAGCAGTTGATTAATGATGTTTTGCAAATGTTACAATGCATTTTCAATAACTGAAAACACTGTGAAAGGTTTTTAAGATTAAAGAACTAAAAAACAATGTTCTTAGGCCCATAACTTTGACCTAGTTCATCAGTTTTACTGCCCTCGCTGAGCACAGGCCTGCGACCTTGTGGTGCTGTGCCCTCTGTGTTTCTGGTCTCCTTATTCCTGCCTGTTGGTGTCAGCTGATAGAGGTGTAATAGTGCTTTGCCTGTTTTATCTTGTTTTGCAGAATACTGATTATTCTCTCAGAGCTATAGCCAAATATATGGGACTGGTTGAGAAATCTTCAGAATTGGTTCGGGCAAGCGCTGTATCCCCTTGTGGCTGCAGCAAATGTCTTTGTCAATTCTCCGGCCATAACTTCGAATACACCTTCAGTGTTTGCCATCAAGTTTCAGCTCTCCTGTGTCTAATTGTGTTTGGTCTCCATGCTCCAGATGTTTCCATTACACACCACTCTAACAGACAAACCATGGTAGCCAGAACTCTAAATGATACACTGATTTGTTATCCATTTAATTCCATCTTCATAATAAACATATTGGTGTGTTGAGAAAGACTTGAAACAAACAAATTAGACCATAAACTTATATCAAAAATGTTTACAGAGTTCATAAATCAAGTTAGGAGTAAGGTGATTTTCTCATAGATTTCTATACAAGTGCTTGTGCTAGATTTGAGAACAAATGCATGTTTAAGGCACTTCTGCATTAGCTTTACTTTTTACACATAGAGGTTGCAACATTATTCTGCTGCATTGATTTTGAGAGAGCTCTTTGCTGTTTGTGAACCCTGAGAAATCTGTGTACACTCGCACACTTAAAAACTGTGTGCAAAACTGGACTGAAGGTTTTCCGATTATCAATACACAAACTTCTAAAACTATGAGTGTAATGCAAGATCCAAAGATCCATTTGTGGTTGACTGAACCTTGATTGAAACTTCCAAGTTCTTAGTTTGGTGTCAATCCATCAGGTGTCACTTATTTGAATAACACGTTTCCCACATAAAGTGCAATTCAAAGTGCGCTGACAACAAACAGCATATGAAGCGTGAGGACTTTGACACACCAGATCAGAGGAAACCACATCTGTGCTCGCTCAGACAGATATGCCTACTCATGAGCTGTCATGCAGCAGAATGTCTCGGGTGGCTCACTTCAGTGGCATCGCATCGTGGGCAGAGCGACTGATCCAGGAGATCTGAAGGATCATTTTGTCCTTTAGTAGATAGCCTACTTTTGTGCGAAGATTGTCTTTGCAGCTTTGCCTCATTAGCCCTCTCATGGCCCGCATGAACAAACGGGGCTGGGCTGCTAAAATATTGATTAGATCTATAGTGAGCCCCACCATTTTTATTTTAGGGTGTGGGGCGTTTTTGGTGCATATGGACTATTTGTTGTAGTTATTTGTCTGTGTGGCTGTTTACTCCCGGGGGTAAAACAATGCCTTTCCTTTAAAGTCTTGCTGGCACATGCAGAGAGTCCAGATAATGCCGTGGTTTTGTTTTTGAGCAGCCTGCCTTCTGTGAGTGTGTGTGTGTGTGTGTGTGTGTGTGTGTGTGTGTGTGTGTGTGTGTGTGTGTGTGTGTGTGTGTGTGTGTGTGTGTGTGTGTGTGTGTGTGTGTGTGTGTGTGTGTATTTGTGCATGGTGTCCCATCATATTTTGTGTTGTTTTATACAAGCCATGTGCTGCAACGTTCAAAGAGAATTATAAAGTATTGTTTATGGAGGGTGACTCCATAAACAGGGCAGCTTTAATGCTCTCTGAGAGAGGAGCCGCATCGCCGAGCTTACTGCCAGCTGGACTTGTGTTACCTGTACAATCCTCTTTAGTCACATTAATATAGCCCCGCGCCATGCTGTAAATAGCTCTGCGGGGACTTGAAACAGCAAGCAGAAGTAGGCAAATGGAGAGAGAAATAGGAAGAGGTAAGATGGAAGAGGAGTGGGAGAGGGGATAAGAGAGAGGAATTACAAAGTAAATGAGAGTGGGTGTTCTGTTGCCTATCAAAAGTTTAAGAAGCACTTCCACCTTAGCTGCTAATGCACTCGGTGATTGTCTTGTGTGACTCATAAAAGCTATAAAGTAGGTTAGTGGGTTATTGCTTAAAGTTTAAGCACTAATACCGGTAGGCTAAGCCTCAGAATGTTTTTCTTCATGATGGGAGTCATCCAGCAGTAAAGAAATCTGTCGCAAAGCTTGTCTGTGATGATGAAATGTGTCATTAAAAATAAAATGCTATAAGCCCACACACAACAGAAACATGAGTTATTTGTTTGTTAGACTGCAGATGGAAATTTTTGATCTCATCAGGAGCACTTTATGTCTCAGAAAAAAGAAGGCATTTGAGCAGAGCACTGCCATATATTTTGAGAAATGTAGCACTTCACAGCCTTTTAAACTGGAGAATCTGACACAAGAGCAGTGAAGCTTTTCAGGAGGGAGAAAAAATGATAACACGCATGCTGTTATCATGCAACCAAAGTAAGACCAGACTTAGATCATGTGTGACAGATGAGCTAACTTAACGCGCTGAATCATGGCTCTTAGAAGTAGTTAACGTCACAAAAGCTAGTTAGTGGACCTTTTAATACAATTCCATACTCAAAAGCAGTGGCAGAAGTCACCCAACAAAACAACTGGCAGCTCTGTGAAGCTCTACTTGGACACAGCAGTGCTTTGAGCTAAATGCAAATAAAGGCATGCTAACATGAGCATGCTAACAAGCGCACAGTAACAATGCTAACATGCTGATACACAGCAAGTATGTAGACTGTACTATACACAATCTAAGTGCAGCCTTGTACCATACTACCATTTTGTGATTATCACAACACACAGTATAGTTGAAGTGGACACAAAGTTCCTTCGTTTTACAGCCATTTGGTCGTAAATAACCAACGTTTTTATAGGATTATTATTATAAGTTTAGAGATCACCAAATATATTACAATTCATCGTAACAGGAACTTGAACGTAATTTCATTATATCCACAAATATAAACGTCATGAAGGAAATAGTTTGGGGAACACTAAAGATGTAAGGATACATAGATTTATAGATAGAAGACATTTTACTGACCTGTTGACTTAAGGAAAAATCCAGGTGGGATCAAGTTAATTTGGAATCATTATCTTGGCACAAAGAGCCCGTCCATCGAACTGCATGGCAGTCCTTAACTTTGTTGGGATATTTCACTATAAAAATAAAAAAAGATGAACATAATGAGAATAAGTCATGGCTTTACAAAAAAACAGACTTGGTTAACAATAGAATAGAAGCAGGATAATACATTTATCTTTTTTATAAAAAAAAACCCCCATACATTATACTCACATTGAAAGAAAAAAAACGAGAAGGTGTCACCTCTCCGTCTTTTGCTCCACTCACTTCTAAACCGTGTTGTCTGACTGGACTTCTCTGGGGACCATGAATGTCTGCTCAAAATTGGATTGCATCTCATCCGCAAGTCATCGAGCTAGCATGGCTTAGATTAGAAAACACATTATTTTACAGTTAACACACTTGTCAGCTCTAGATAAAATGTGATAGAGTTGATCTGTCTCTTTACCAGCTGTTGAGAAGTGTAACTTTAATACTCTTAGATAAACATGAATCTAACAGTCACACTTTGGCTTAATATTCATCTTTCATGCAGCGATGCGTTACTGCTGTGTCTATAGATTACTAATTTCCTGTTAAGTGAGCCATTTAGCCAGTAAAATGCTTCCCTCTAGATCCGTATGCGCCTCAGACAATGTCTCATTGATTGATTAATTATTATCACAGGCACTTATGGCCACCAACCTTCTTCCGGTTACATCTACCTCACACACAAAAGCTCAACCAGATGCAGGTGCCTGTTTATTTTTGAATGCACAGAGACCATGCAAAGGGGGGAGAAGAAGGGGAGACATAACTTCACATGAATTATATGCAGACGTCTGCCATCCCCCCCTACATGCTTCTCTTAACTCATCCACCTCCATCTGTTCAGTCCAAGCACGGCACAATCTGGCGCACTACAACCATCAGGTGTGCGCACAACCCCCCTCCAGCCTTTTATTACCTCACGCACTAACTTTAAGCCCCTGTTTGTCTTCAAAATAAGGATACAAAGCACTCGGAGAAAACATCCTCAGACCAGACCCCAACTTCTAATTCTTTTTCTTAATTCTCCCACTACTAGACACGCAGGGGGCAAACGTGTAACTCCCCAATATATCGTTCCTTTATTCGGGCCTGATGTGTGAATCTTTATGTGCGCTGCTCCTGACCTCCCCTGAATCACATGCCAGTGTTGGAAACAGCTAAACAAAAGCAGATGAGACTGAAAAGCAGTGAAAGGAAGAATGAAGAGGGGAGGTGGGAGGAGTTCGCAGAGAAACCGTCCTGTGCGCTTTTAAATCATCATTGGAAAGTCATTAGAAAGCTGGCGGGGCCGGGCCGAGACGGCCGCACAGATTGCGCGCTCCCGAGCACAATACCGGTAATGAAGTGGAAGCTAGGAGGGAGTGTCCCAGGACAGATTTCTTTGCACTGGTTATTCCACTGGCCCTAAAGTTTCCCCACAATCTGTATGTGGGGTGTAAAAAGCGGCATTCATGAGATGTTAACCGCTTTGTTTGTCGAGAGGAATTTATTCAAAGTGTTGCTGCTATCAGCGACAGATGGGCTGGAGGGTGATGGATCGGAGCAGAAGTTAACTAAAGCAAAATGAGATGGAGAAAGGACAATACATGTTTGGTGTAACTGGACGTTATCAATCTGGTGGCGTTCTGGTGCCAGTCTATGCCTGCTGCTGCATTCAAATCTGAACGTGGCTCCTACTCTGTTGGTAAAATCACAATGCAGAGTAGTCTGCAGAATCCCTGTTTAGTCTGTCATTGTCAATAAGGCCGTCTTCCTTAAATCAAGCATATTTACAACGCAGTTTGGTTGGGGTAGTCACTTCTTATCCGGCTGAGTCTGACATTTTTGGGTTATTTTTTTGTTGTCCAACATTCCTTTAAGATATGAGGTTGAAATTGGAGTTCACTATTACTTTATTGGGTTATTAAACATGCTCTATGAAACCCAAGCATAGCATTCATTATACTTATAAAAAGTGTTGTGTATCTGTAAGCAAATGTTCACAATTCTTTATAACATGAACGTATAAAGCATACAGATCAATAGCTCTTTTTCATAATTGTCACTGTCTGATATTTGTTTTATTATGATCAGAGTGTATTATAAGTCCCATAGTTGTAATGCATCTTGATCAATGTCACAATGTGATAATAAGTTACTGCAAGTGCTCATTTGTTGCTTTAAGTGAAGTACTGAAATTCCAGAGATAGCTTATAGGCAGATATACAAGTCACTCTAAGTGCTTATTAAAACTAAAATATTAGTAAATGCACAATTATGCAATTATGAAGGACAGTACTAGACCATAAGTCAAAACAGAATTCCTGTAGTGTTTATTGTTATTGTGATAGAGCACCATGAATATGTGTGAGTGTTAATGATAATAAGTATACAGTAAACAACAAGTTGAATAGGTTTTCAATGCATTAATTGACATCAAAGAAAGTGTTCTCTGGGATCTATCAAGACAAAGATGCAAGGATGACGTTAGGGCTGCATGAACCAATGTTTTTTATTTTCTTAATTCAATGTTATGTCTATAAGATGTCAGAAAATAGCAAACAAAATATTATCAAAAGAAAGGTGACATCCTCAAATCAAGGCTTTTGTCTGACCAGCAGTCCAAAACTTAAAGAAAAGCATCTAATTCTCTAGAGAAGCTCATACTAGCAACGGTTTGTTGTTTTTGCTTGAAGAATGACTGAAAGTGATTAGATATTTAATCTATGAATCTTCTCAGATCAGCACCTTATAGGCATCACCTAAAAGAGTCCTTAAAGAATTTCATAAACAATGTTAAAATAAGTTGTCACTTTTGTCACAAGAAATGGCATTTATATAATTCACCATGAGATGACCACGAGTGCCAGACTCGGGGTCTAAAGCTACAACCTTTATTTGTCACCTTGTAGGGTCACACAAAGGGCCCTAATTAACCTGCACACCACTTTATCATGCGTCCAATTTTCGATAAGGGTTCAGGAATAATGCAGGTTGAATGGACCCATTAGCCCTCTGTGTATGAAGTGTGATCCTCTCTTTAGACCTCCACACAGGAGCCTGACACTAGTTTCTCAAGTATTGCACTCTAAAGCTGACGCTCGCATTCACTGCTGCTAATCATTTTCATCAATAGTGCGGAAGGCAGAAAGGGCCCTGGAGTGCGGTGCTGCGGCTGATAGGTGATAATTGGATAATTAGTGCAGGGGACCAATTAGGACTTTGTGCTTGTGATGGCACGCGAGTTAGGCAAAGGTTAGCTGAGTGGAGAAGGGGGGTGGAGAGGGGGCTTCTGATCGATCATCTTAACCCCCCCCCACCCACCCACACACATACTCCCTTCTCCCCCTCATGTTCTCTCTCTCCCCCCACTTTCTCCTTCCATTGCTTATCTGTGGGACAATAGACACCAAATCGCCGATTTCCATCTCAAAGAGTTAAGCCCCGACGAGAGGCAAGGGATCGGGCGACCCGCTTCATACCCAAATACCCGGCAATCACTAGAGCAAATGGCACCACAATGGTGGGGAAAAGAAAGAAAAAGAGGAGAGGGAGGGAAAGGAGGGGGGTCCTCTAAAGACATATTTATATACGTTAAAGAAAATGCTAATATGTGTCGTGAAGAATAGAGGGGATTTGGGAGACTCTCTAATTCTGCTTTTGTTGAACTCGCGTGTGCAGACGGGCGAGATCGACACGCTGGTCACGTGAGAGAATTTTTTTTGTAAGGTGTGTGTGTCTTTCGAACGACAGCTTTGGGTGAGGATGGAGAAGCCCGTCAAACATTGTTGGATATAGAAACAAAAAGTCTGTCCAATGCACGCGCACATGCACGTGCAGGGAGTTTAATCCGCGAGGCGAGAGTAGTGTAATTTGCTTTTGATTACTCTGTCTTTCTGTGTGTGAGAGAATGCTGAGCGGTATTAGAGTCCTGTGTGCTCTAAACACGTACAGAGATGAGAATAAACAGCACGGTTCTCACAGGGAGGAATACAAACTGCCCCACTGTGAGCGCCTTATTATTATTACTGCCTTCAGCTGGGACACAATGCACTCTTCATAAAGCTTTGGAGGGAAAGAGGGATCTTTACGATCAGACTCCATGTTGTTGCTGACACTAATTCAGCAGTAACTGATACTTTGCACCATTTATAAATCATTGAATTGGGCTTCAGGTATCAGTCATAACTAAGGAACACATAGAGTTGCCAGAAAAAGGGCAGTTTGCTTGTGTTTATCCTCTGTTTGGTAACGTTACATTTATAGTAATGCTATAAATACAAATGTAGTTCATTGTTAATTGTCAAATTTGTGCCCGAATATCCGAACATATGTTAACATTACATTTAGGGATTGTAGGGTGGTGAGCGGGGTTTAAAGGAAGCATCGCCTTTAAAAAAATATTGGCTTTTCTTGCATGCCTTCATGTTTAAGGAGAATACAAAGTCGGAAAAAAGAATGAATTGAAGTAAATCGGGCTATCCTTTTATCCATTATACCAGAAGGCTACATTTGTTTAAAACTTCACTTAAAAAAAAACTTCTGCACAGAAGTCTGATGCTTTAGGAGGCACACTAATAGTCAGTGCAGGTTCAAGTATTACTTCTTAAGATTTGATTGAAATGACATGTGAAGTAGTGACAATAAATGGATAAACAAGGCTTAAATGCTTATATTGCACAAATTGTGTCAGAGTTTGTAAATAATTGTTATAGTTTTGATATTTGATATTCTTACACGTGGCCCCATTAACTTCAATTAATCAAGATTTGTTTTCAATTTTCAGGTTGTGGTATGCGAATATAACACATTTTTATTAAAGAATTCAAGGTAAGTGGGTGAGTGTTAATACACAACTTATAATTATTTGGTGAACTATCCCTTTAACTTATGTTTCACTTTGTAAGAGAAAGAATACTTCTCCCCAGTGTTATTAATACTTCTCTTCAGCTCTCATTTTGTGTTAGGGAAAAACTGTAACATCATCCCACCACAAGTCAAAAATGTGTTTAATCAACCTCAATTTATAGTCTTCTTCTGTGCAAAGTTAACATGAAATCAACAGGTCTAATATCGGATCTGCTGTGCAACAATATGAGAGATGTTGCAAGTGAAATTTTAATTTCTTCTGTAAGATATGTAACCATTCAAGGAAATTTAGAAAAATAGGGATGAGGATGAGGATGAGAAAGGATGAGAGGGGGAAAATACCCTTATAACTGATGCAAAAAGCTATATTCTAAGATTGATTGCTGGTTAGTTAATGTCTTTGCTAAGATGCCTGACTGTAAAGTCTTATTTAATATTTCTAAAACGCCTAACAAGGGCTGATCTTTTTTCAGGTAATGTCCTTAATTAATCAGAGAATAACGTCTCCTTATCTTTTGAGACAGGCCTGACTGTGTCTAACTATGCAAGCTGCTCGGCTAGATGTTGTCCATTCAGGTGTCTCCTATTTGACTTTCTGTGGCAGATGGGTTCTTTATAGAACATGCCAACTGATATTAGCTTCTACTGCAAGGCAAGTGTTGCCCCTGAAAAGCTGTGTGAGGGGGGAGAAAGAAAGGGAGGGTGGGGGTGAGTTAGGAAGAGAGGGAATGTCCAATGAGGGAGAATGAGAAAATCTCTTAAAGAGCCGTGACGGGGCCCTGGTCTCTCTCTAAATGTATTTTAATAGGAGGGACCCTGATGTCCAGGGCAATTCATCTCCAATCTCCCTGTAATGAAAGGAGTCGTGGCCTGTACCATGGAGGGTGAGGGGGGGGGGGGGGGGGGGGGGGGGGGGGGCGTACAAAGGCTGCATGTGGCTTAGCCTCATTATGCTGCAGTTAGACGGAGGGCTGCATGGAGGCAGCGGGGGTCAGGGGCCCCCACAGACCCAGCCTAAGGACCACAATGCCGGCATGGACGTCTGCAAAGGGAGACCCTGCCATGACATTATCCCGCCGCTACTAACGAGGGCTTCATACGCCTTTGATATAATCTCACTATTGAAATCTGATAAATCCCCCCTGCCTTTACAGCGAAATCCCATTTGTAACGGGTGTGTGGAAGATCGTGTGAGTGCGTGCGTGACCGCCTGTTTGTGTGTGTGTGTGTGTGTGTGTGTGTGTGTGTGTGTGTGTGTGTGTGTGTGTGTGTGTGTGTGTGTGTGTCTCGTCTTCACCTGTTCTGTTCTGGCAGGCGAGGCCACGCAGAGTCGCATGTAAAACCGGGACGTTACACTTGATAAAAAAAAAAAAAACCTCTTTGCGCACGGGACATCTCGTGAGCCGATCTGAGCTTGGGAAAGAATTAGAATAAAATCAATGTTTAAGTGGATATAGTCATTTTCCAGCCCCAAATATGATCTGATAGGCAAACAATTACTGGATTACAACACATTGGGGGGATGAATAATAGAAAACGGAGAAAAAATTATGGAATTTATTAATGAGCGTAAAATGAGTAATACAACGATACTATTACCACCAGTTACACCACATTCTTTGAATCCCCGGCACAGCCATTATTCAGCATTTTAAGCTGTCTCAGCATCATGTGTCCATTAGAAGTGCATTAATGAAATCTTATCCGTCTGGGTGAGTGGATCAAGGTATTTTAAAAGTTGGAGAGAAGAACAAATCACGTCATATTCCTGCCTGAAGTTATTTCCCCACTATTGGAGAGGTCACTGGGACAGCTCTGCCTTTCTCTTTTTTGCACACGCGTGGGGATCCAACCGAATTGTGCTTAAGCATAATACTCTTTATAGTGAAAGTACGCCTATATGTGCTAGAGCATCCTGAACAGATACTCCTATTCAAAAGCTTTGTCCTCTAGCTCAGGGACACTGCGCATCTTTGTGCTCTCCCCCCCATGCGCAGACTCATTTAACAGCCCGAGGAACATAAACAAGCAACGGAAACTATAGCTGTATTAAATCAAGCCCCGAGTTTAGCCCACATATTGGGTGCCAAGTTTCCCTGCACAGTCCAGGAATCTCTGAACAGGGTTTAGAGGTCTTTCAGAACTACCCCCCCCCCCCCCCCAACCCTCTCAAAAGCCCGGATTGGTCACAGTGCGGCTCATTTGCATGCCTCGCCGTATAAACCCTCCCGCAGACACTGCAGCCCTCTTGCGCGGAGAGAGCAGCACACCTCCAGTAGAGAGAGGCAGAGAGAAAGAGAGGAGCGCATCCAGAGTGCGCATTGAAAGACATATGGAATATTTATTACTGGCTTTATATATAGAAATAAACAACCCCGGGTTGAGGAGAGCCACGGAGGAATAGCTTTTTTGCAGTTTTGTTTTTCAACTTTAAACCGGACAGTTTTCTCAGATTATTCCTGAGTGAAGGTGTCAGGATGGGAGAAACAGGGTGGAACGGGCTGTTGGCGTTTATGTGCGTCTCTTTGGTAAGCCTGGCTGCCGTCACGCAGGGAAAAACGGTGAAATATCAGACATTTGAGGAAGACGCACCCGGGACAGTGATTGGTAACTTGGCCAAGGACATATCTTCCACCGCCTTCTCCTCGGGGGGGCCCAGGACCAATTTCAGGATGATGAAACAGTTCAACTCCTCTTTCATCCGTCTGAGGGAGAGCGACGGGCAGCTGAGCATCGGGGAGAGGATAGACAGGGAGCGGATCTGCAAACACACCCTGCACTGCCTCATCGCTTTCGACGTGGTCAGCTTCTCCAAGGAGCAGTTCAAACTCGTGCACGTAGAGGTGGAGGTCAAGGACATCAACGACAACTCCCCCGAGTTCCCCCGGAAAGAGTCAAGTCTGGAGATCTCCGAGAACACAGCGGTGGGCACGCGGATCCCGCTGGACTTTGCGGTGGATGAGGATGTGGGCGCAAACTACATCCAAAGCTACCAGATCTCCGTAAACAGCCACTTTTCAATCGACGTGCTCAGCAGGGCTGACGGGGTTAAATATGCGGAGCTGGTGCTCATGAAGGAGCTGGACCGGGAGACACAGGCTTCTTACGCGCTGGAGCTGGTTGCTATGGACGGAGGAAACCCGTCCCGCACTGGAACAACACGCATCAACGTCAAGGTGAAAGATTATAACGACAATAGCCCGGTGTTCGACCGGAACAGCTTCTCCGTGGATTTGCCCGAGGACGCACCGGTGGGCTTCCTCCTGCTGGACCTGAACGCGGAGGACCCGGACGAGGGGCTGAACGGAGAGGTGGTGTATGGGTTCGGTCACCAGGTGCCCGCAGAGATAAGGCAACTCTTCAGAGTGGACCGGAAGACCGGACGTCTCACCCTTGAGAGTCAGATTGACTTTGAAAGTAAAAACACCTATGAGTTTGACGTCCAGGCAACTGATCTGGGTCCGAACCCGAGCCCAGCAGTCTGCAAAATCGTAGTGCAGGTGCAGGACGTGAACGACAATGCACCGGAGATCTCCATCACCCCTATGACATCCATCACGGCGGGGATCGCGTACATCACCGAGGCTGCGGCCAGAGAGAGTTTCGTGGCTCTGGTCAGCACCTCCGACAGAGACTCAGGCGCTAACGGGCAGGTGCACTGCACGCTGTACGGACATGATCACTTCAGACTGCAGCAGGCGTACGAGGACAGCTTCATGATCGTGAGCACGATGCCCTTAGACCGGGAGAAAATCCCAGAATATAACCTCACAGTGGTGGCGGAGGACCTGGGCTCCCCGCCCTTCAGAACCATCACTCAGTACACCATCAGACTGACAGATGAGAACGACAACGCTCCAGTGTTCAGTAAAACGGTGTATGAGGTGTCCGTGGTAGAAAACAACGCACCCGGTGCATACATCACCACGGTTGTGGCACGGGACATGGACCTGGGGTCAAACGGGAAGGTCAGCTACAAACTTGCAGACACATACTTCATGGGCTCCCCCATCTCCACCTTCGTGTCTCTGGACCCCGCCAGCGGTTCGCTTTACGCGCTGCGCAGTTTCAACTATGAGGTGGTGAAACAGCTGGAGCTGCGCGTCACGGCCAGTGACGGCGGCTCCCCTCCTCTGATCGGCAGCTCCAACGTGTACGTAAGGATAGTGGACCAGAACGATAATGCACCGGTGATCACTCAGCCACCTCTAAATAACGGCTCCGCCGAGGTCCTGCTGCCCCGGGACGCACCGACTGGCTACGTCATCACCCGAGTGGACGCACGAGATGCAGATGAAGGTGTGAACGCAGAGCTGTCCTACGGGCTGGCCACGGGAGAGCCCTCTGTGTTCTCCGTGAACAAACGCACCGGGGAGATCTACCTCAACCAGGTGCTCAGCCACGACGTGGACGAAACTCTGAGCGTGACCGTAACGGTAAGCGACAACGGGAGGCCCGCGCTCACCTCCACCGCCACGCTCCACTTCCTCATCATCGCGGGCTCCCCACCGAGCGACAGGACAGTGTACCAGGCCGGCAGCGGGGACGATGTTCACGCGCAGTGGGACCTGTCCGTGGTGATTATCGTTGTCCTCGCGGGAAGCTGCACGCTCCTGCTGCTCGCCATCATCCTCATCGCAACCACCTGCAACCGGCGCAAACGCGACAAGAGCGGAGACGACAGCGACTCATACGGTGAGAAGGGCACGCTGGAGCGGGGCAGGAACCACGTGGCAGACAACCCCCTCCTGCCTCTGCACGGGGCCGGGGGAGAAGCAGGCTTTGAGGGTCACTCCTACAGCAGCCAACCCGGGGGCTTCACCTCGGCTCACCCCGGGGGCAGCGAAATGTGCTCGGCCTCAGAGGACGGCAGCGAGGTGCCCTGTGTGTATGACTCAGACAGCAACAGCAAGCCTCGAGGGAATAAACACGAGGTGAGAGGCAGCTTCAGGGCACTGTGGGGAGGGGACGGATACACACACACACACACACACACACACACACACACACACACACACACACACACACACACACACACACACACACACACACACACACACACACACACACACACACACACACACACACACACACACACACACACCAATGAGTAATAATCAATGTGTTTATCAACCAGACACTAACTATTATTTCTTTATTTCTCTCCTCCTGTAGGGATACTCCACTCTGCCTGGCTATGGGAATGGTAAAGAGGCAGTCAGGCCCATCACTATCTGGAAGGGGAACTCTTACACCACCATCTCTGCGAGGGACCCGGCTTTCAGTGGCAAAGACAGTGGCAAGGGGGATAGTGATTTCAATGACAGTGACAGTGATGTCAGTGGAGACACTGGGCTGAAGAAAGACGGAGCAGTGGTTCCTCCCATGGGTGGCCAAAATGGTAAGGGCAAAAAAGCAAACAATTAGATTTCAAATGATTTAATGTTGATTCATGCTTTGGTAGTTCTAACTTATTTCTTTCTTCTTTTCTGCAGCTCTGTGGGCTTGCACCAGTGAATGTAAGGTCCTGGGTCACTCGGATCGCTGCTGGAGCCCCTCAGCAGTCAGAGCCCATGCAGCTCCATCTCCAGCCCCCACCCTCTCCTCCTTCAGCAGCCACTCCAAAACAGCCTCCCTGCCCCGGGACCCCAACCGCCGGGACAACTTTTACCCGGCCCAGATCCCCAAAACAGTGGGTCTGCAGAGCGTGTACGAGAAGGTGCTGCACAGGGAGTACGACTATGTGATGGTCACCCCACCTAGGCCTGTGAGGGTGCAGGAGATCAGCGACATCACCATCCCCGTCTACACCCCTACCCCGACACACTGTCCCAACGATGACGTTTAAAACAGACATTGCACAAGCTCACTCTCAAAGAAATGTATATTCAAAGTTTTTATTTATGATTCAATGACAATGAAAAATACTATACCTTTTGGAGGTTCTTTGTTGCATATATAAGTTTATATCCTAATTGTTTCTTTTAATTTTAATTGTAAAATGCCACATGTGATGGCGATTCAATCACTTTGAGAAATTTTGTTGGACATGAAGTGTATCATATGCAAGTTTTGTACATACAGAGGTTTTATTTTTTATAAAAGTAATAATTAAGGAAAGATATGTACATAGGAATTGTAATTATTGAACTTTAAGCACGCTGATTATTTAAAAATGGCCCCAGAGACTGTGCAGTTGGATGGCCGGTGACCCACAATGT
This sequence comes from Eleginops maclovinus, assembly GCF_036324505.1. Classification (NCBI taxonomy): domain Eukaryota; kingdom Metazoa; phylum Chordata; class Actinopteri; order Perciformes; family Eleginopidae; genus Eleginops; species Eleginops maclovinus. The sequence goes on from NC_086354.1 coordinate 8,253,831, forward strand.
ATCAAGTTGATAACGAAGTATGGAATTATTTGAATGCAATAATAAGTCATTGTACAGATTTCTTTTTTATTATCACAATATTCTGAGAGGAAATAAACTTTGAAATACTGTTCTGAAACATGTGAGTGACTTGAGTTGTTGTTTAGGAGCATGAGTCAGGCCAGTCACTACAGTAAAAGCCAACAGGCGTCGCTGTTATTGCAGCATAGCGCGCATCTGTCCTTGCAGCCCGAGGAAGTCAGTTAAGCTTTCCTTTTTTTTAATACGATTTTTCTGGCGAGATGCCAGAGCAGACGCGAAGGTTTTCCAGCAAATCACTCTCACTCTTCATGCATATCAAGAGAGAGACCACCTTCAGACTTATTCGTTCTCATTTTACTCACTCCCTGTTACATAAATCATTAATACTACCTGAAATGTGCGCATAGGAGAGGTCATAATGAGATTGCCTGTGCGTAAATGTGCATTTACTGTTCGTCTTAGATAATATTCACGAGAGGAAGTTAAACACCATAACAACTTGATAAACATCCTAAACCAAACACAGGTGATTTTTTTTCTGTCACGGAACAAGAAGTCCCTGCTGTCCTGTCATGGTGTATTTTGGCCATCTGCCAAACGCGCACGCTGCGCCCTTTATGTCATCTCCCTATTACCATTAATGGTTCAGGGCATTTTTCACGACAGATTCGCAGTTCTGGACTCTGATTAAAAATATATGTAGGGAAACAAGATCCAAGCCTGCCCAACAACATGCCGCTGTCATGCAAACACTGTCACCAAACTGGAGAAAACATGTGACATTCCGCCAAAGTCACCTTTGACCTGTAGCGTCTGTGAGGGCATTGAGAAAGGGGGAGAAGAAAAGGGAGGGGTGCCAAGGTGATTTGAGGAGACAACCTCACCTTTCATCGCAATCTTTTCCTTAATTACCGAATAGATCGTATAGTCCACACACCGAGGTTGCCATAAAGCTTAATGATATGAAACTCTGAGGATCTTCGCAGGAATCAAAGCCATGGAAATTGCATGAGCAGCTCTTCAAAGGGAAAACACGATGAGTGCTTTTATGAAAGAAAGCCAAACTTTTGGCATTAATTAGTGATCGCACATGTGATCAACCAGCTGGAGGTTATGTTTCACCTTTATTTTTTTCAGAAAGTCACATTTTGGATGCGCAGTTTCAACACTACAGTGCAAAACGTGGACTGCCCATCCTCCTCCTCCTCCTCCTCCTGAGGGGGAGGGAGGGCGAAAGAGTGGGGGGGAGAAAAGTTAGTGCACTGGGGTTCACTTAGGTGTTTGGCTACAGTCATGGCCGGGAACTCAGAGAAAGTACCGATCGCCTCGGCGGGACCAGAGGACCTTCATAACTTCATGCCCCCGGTGAGTTTTCATAAAGGACGACTAGGACCGGATTAACCCGGGATATGGAGTTCTATAATTAAAAAAAATATGTGCATGCGAAGTGGTCACATAGAGGCCAACTCGTTCTGATATTGATCTTCCTGGACAGACGAGCACAATCAATATTGATGGTAGTTAAATCAAGGTTTACTTGTGTCAGAAGCTTGTTTTAAGCATGACGTTGGACACGTGGTCATTTTCTCGGTGTGTTTGTTTTACCGTAGGCATACTCCGCCGTGGCCGTGAAGCCCGCCGCCACCGGCCGCCTATTGAAGGCCGGGATCGCGGTGCTCATCGCCGGGGCTCTCCTACTGCTACTAGGGGCAGTCGGAGCTTTCTACTTCTGGAACAACAACGAAAAACACGTAAGACATGTCTTGCTCACTTACACGGGAAATAAAGCGTTTATTAGGAATTGTACGAAAACTGTTTGGAGGGAGTGATTGGGGTTGTCATTTGGACTTTTTGGGGAGCGCTGGATGGGTGTTTCTAGTTCATGTCATTATTTATTTAGGTTTTGTCAACTTTTTTCAGATAGATCAAAGAGAAAAACTTACATGCTTGATAAAAGCACTTTGTAATGTCTCGGAGTCAAGTTTTTAAGCAGTAGGATACATTGGTGACACCATACAAATAAGCTATTCTAAGAAAGCATGAATAACAATGTTAATCTTCTATCGTTATTACAAAGTACATCATAGGGTTATGCCTCTCTTGCCACCATAGTTACTTCTGTACAATACTTTACGATTTAGTAGTATGATCTGCTAAATTATATTTTGTCCTATCAGTGGACTTTCAAAACTTCCTCTAAAATGAGTGCCACAGTTATAGAGGAAAACACATTATACCCTATAAAAATGTCAAAAAAAGAAATTCCTTGAAACAAGCTTCTTTTTTGACAATAAGTTCTCAGTAATTTTTTACTTGAAATTAAAAGGAGAAAGGAGTCTTCCTATATGTTTTTTTTTCTACAGTGTAGGCAAACAGTAAAATGTAAATGAAACCCTCCTTGGTGAATGGAGGCGTTGTGTGTGTATGTGTGGAGGATCCTGGCAGGGTGGAGGTGGTGGGGGGCTTTGGTCCGGCTGATGCTCCAGGGGCAAGAGGTGGAAGAGATGAAAGCAAAAAAATGTACCGTTCCCAGCATTTTTTCTTACCGTATGAAGTTAGAAAATGCTATTAAGACATGATGAAACGGCTCCGTGGAAGGGTCATAATAATAACCCAGAGCTGCACAGATTGTATTCTTCTGACCAAGTTTAAATGAATGTGCGAGTCTAAAAGAAAAATCAGGAAAAAAGAGGCTGTATGTGTGAGGAAAAGTCTGAGGGGGAGGTTGAGTAGGAGTGTTGAAATAAAGGGGGGCTGGGGGTGGGGTGACTCAGGACTCATACCTTACATGCCAGTCTGAAACCCTGTGTGTGCTTCTGTGTGTAGGTCTACAATGTCCACTACAGCATGAGCATCAATGGGAAAGTGGAGGAGGGCACAATGGAGATTGACACAGCCAACAACATGGAGAGATTCAGAACCGGCAGCGGGGCGGATGAGGCTGTGGAGGTCCATGACTTCGAGATTGTGAGTCAGGTTTAAAATACTCTTTAAATATATGGAGGTGAAAGCATTACAGATGAATCATCAACACATTAATCTTCACTCTGAGCAATTTAGGAGCATCAGAGAAGAAGTGGATCCGATTTCTTGAACATTTTGAAACCCCTTGTGGGTAGATTGCAGCAAGTAGACATTATCCCCCTTTAGGCCAATCAGTGTCAAAAGCATCGTCCCTCCATTTTTCATTAAACGCGGACTGGTGGTTTCTGACCTTTAATTATTGCACCCCAAACGGGCCAATCAGACTAGTGAAGCAGCAGTTTTGGCCTTTTAATTATTACAATTTTGACCTTTAATCATGGTGTGATTTCTGTAAAATCCAGAACTTAATGCCGCAACGCTTCAAAGTCGGATCAAAATCAGCTGTGATATGTTCACATTTCTAGTCCCAGATACTTTGAGATGTAATAGGCTCTAACTTCCAGCCATTTGTTTGTCCTGTGATCTCTACAGGGGATCACAGGGATCCGCTTTTCAGGAGGAGAGAAGTGCTACATCAAGACCCAGGTGAAGGCCCAGCTGCCTGATGTGGAGGCTCTCAACAAGGACTCTATGACATTCGACCTGGTGGGTTCCATTGTCCTAAAAAAAAGCATGTTTTCATCAATAGCCAACCTCCGCTTCTGGAGCTTAAACAATGTAAAGCATTGGAACCAAGTTCTTACTTTTTACGAACTACGGCGTTAGCGTCAGGCTCACCTTTTGGTACTAGCTACCGAAAACGTTACCTTCAAGCAACCCTGAGAGAAATATTGGAGCTAGTGCCATCTTCCAGTCTAAATTTCAATGTGTCCAATACTCAAGTTTATGATTGTAGACTTGAAAAGTAGAAACATTCAAAGCAAGTGTTAGCAGGCTTACAGGCTAACTCATGATGGAGAACATGGTAAACACTTTAGCTGCTGAATGTTAGCATGTTATCATTGTCACTGTGATAATGTTAGCATATTGCTGACCACATTTAGCTCAAGTCATCACGAATAAACAAGACACAATTTGTGACTTTCTGTTAAACGTTAAAACTATTATTGTGAAAGGTAAAAGACGAAATAAGTGCATCTTGTAGAATATTAACATATTTTGATGCACGAGAAAACCCACTCTTGGTCGTTTAATTTAAGTACAAATATGTACCTTTTTGTTTAATCAGGAATAGATTGGACTATTTGACCATTTCACATCCCAGCAAAAGTTATAACAGCCACAGATACATTCACCCATCATTAACAAAACCATTGAATCTGGAAATACATATGCTAGTAGGTCAATATTAAAGGGCATTTTTCACCTTCTCATTACAAGACACATAATGCAACTGGAGGACACGCATCAAGGGCTATTTCAAATCACGCAACCCAGACATGATTCTTCAAAATTATTACATAGCGTAATAATAAAACCAGTAAACTTAAAAGTATTTACCCAGCAAGTTGTTAAACCTGATATGAAGCTATCATATGCTTAGGTATAAGCATAACTCACCCAAGCCAATGTAAACCGGGAACACATGGGCGACTTTTATGAGGGTTCCCAGCACGTAACAGCTTGGTGGGCTCAAAAAACAGAACAGAGGACTGCACTGAATATGCCGTACGTGTGTATTTGTGTGTGTGTGTATTGTCACATCCCACCAACACCACCGCTTGTGATTGCTCAATTGAGGCTGTCTGATAATTAAAATCATTTAGCGCCGCATAAGCCGCACATCCACATAAATCCACATCACCAGAATTACCCTCGTGAACGCGCATGTACACACGCACATGCACACACAAACACGCAAGCACACAATTAATTATCACGCAGGGCTGCTCTTATTGCCTCTCTCTGCCTCATAGCAGATCATTTATTTTACGTTTGTGCTTTTGTGTGTGTTTGTGTTATTGCCTCTCTTTGCCTCATAAATGATCGTTTGGCTCACATTCGTGTGTGTGTGGAGACAGGGAGATGTTCCTGTAATGGTAGCTGCAGGCTGGTCATTTGCTATAATTTAGAGTGATGGCAAATATGGGCACACATAAGCACACACACATGTACACACACACATGCGTCGCCATCCAGAGAGAGTGGGTCAGATATCTCTTATCAGTGGAGCAGTGGAGAAGGACCCCCGCTTTTATTTGTCCCTCCAGCAAATCATTTGAGTTGGGGGAGAAGAGAAGAAAAAAAACAGCATTTCTGAAAGGTTGGAGGATATCTTTCCCTTAAACATGGCTGTGGCTAGTGCACTGCAGCCCTCCAGAACAAACGCCCCTGGGCAAAATCATCCCCGCAAAATTCCCCTTTTACCTACAGGCTGTTGATACAGAGTGTATGTTTACACATGCTCTCCTCTGGAAACCTCATTAGTTTATTTGCAGAAAACTGCAAATTTAGGCCATCCAATCTCTCCTCCCGTCCAGATCTTGATGAGTGCTGACATCTTGTATACAGCTAAATGTTATTGAAGAGGGAATCTGTGTACTGTAGCCTCAAGGGCTTTTTTTTATTACTACTTGTTTTTATGTCGTGATAAGTACCATTAACAGCACGGCATTAATGTAGATTAGACTCGGACAGAATGCAAAGACTGTGGGCTATTTAAAGGGGAAGGCTAGTAACAAGATCTGTAAACAAGTGTGATACTAAGCCTTCAGCAGACGTCTTCAGACACTTTGTTGTCATGTTTGTTTGAGTATGTGCTAATTCTCTCCTCACCTTCTTCACTTCTAAAAGGAGGACGAGGTGATGCCGGCCAAATTTGATGACGATCTGATCTTGGTGGCTGCTGGCGCTCCGATCTCGGACTCAGCCTTCCTGAGCAGCAAGATTAAGGACTTGTGTGGAGAGCTGCCGATCTTCTGGCTCCGACCCACCTACTCAACCAGTAAGCAACAAAACAGCTTGTGGCTAAGATATTAAAATGTAAATCCTAAGAAAAGCAAAAGTGAAACAAAGAGGATATGGGTCAAACGGTCTCTACAATTTCCATTTAACACCGCAGTAAAAAGCCACAGAAAGGAAAACAAGCTTAAAAGAAAAAGTCCTTTTGAAGTTACAAAGCTACGGAGTGTACAATTTTTAGCTTGCTGGGGGGTCAAAAGTTCTCAAAACACAATTTTATTCTACTTCATCTGAAGACTTCAAAATGCTGCCGGAGAGACGGCTGTGCAATCAGCCACATTAGTGCCACTCGGCTCCTAAATTTGGTTTGCTGTCAGAAACTGAGACTGTGATGTGTGCAGGCGGACAGAGGAAGAGGAGGGCAGCCCCCCGCCAGCGCAGCCAGGCAGCCATGGGGGAAGAAGAGGACATGAAGGCAGAGTTGAACCCGGAGAACCCCTATCAGGTGAGTGACACACACACACACACACACACACACACACACACACACACACACACACACACACACACACACACACACACACACACACACACACACACACACACACACACACACACACACACACACACACACACACACACACACACACACACTTCTTCTGTTGCATTCAAATCCCGCTGTCCATTCACATCTGAGGGCTACCTGAGAAGGCTTTTACCGGGGAGTTTCTCACAGCTGTGCGAGCGGCAGCAGATGCCAGGGTCATGGCGGAGGGGCCCGGCGTGTCACTGCAAATCTGAGTATTTGCGTGGGTGTGTTTTCAGAGCAAGGATTTTTCTATGTAAGGCTGTCCAAAGCTTTCCTTTCAGCATTGGGCTGTATGAATAATTCCATGTCATCCCCCCCCCACCCCGGCTCTCCATCGCTCCGCTGCGGCCCTTCGCCCTGCTGAGCACACACAGACTCCCCCATACATGCACTACCCCCTTGCCCTCCGTCCTCACCCCCTATATCGGGGCCCATTTTTCCTAATCCCTTTCTAAGCATCCCCCATCCCCTGCTACAAAACTCCTGACAACCACAGAGGGAGGGGTGAATAGCGAGCGCTACGTTGAAAAATAAAATATTTGACAACAAAAACCAACATCTGACAACATCCCCTCCTCCCCATTGCCGCCTGTCGGAAATCCATTTTTAATTGGTTTGAAAAGAGTCTTCCAAGGCGCTAAAGACGTACAGTATATGGCAGAATGCCACACACACACACACACACACACACACACACACACACACACACACACACACACACACACACACACACACACACACACACACACACACACACACACACACACACACACACACACACACACACACACATACACACACACACACTCTGACCGCTGTCTTCTCCGTCTTCTCTCAGCAAGGCCTGGAGGGCGAGCAGGGCACCATGAACATCGACCCGATGCTGGACCACCAGGGAATCTGCTGCCACGAGTGCCGCCGCAGCTACACCCACTGCCAGAGGATCTGCGAGCCGCTGGAAGGGTACCACCCGTGGCCGTACCACTACCAAGGCTGCAGGGTGGCCTGTAGAGTCATCATGCCCTGCAACTGGTGGGTGGCGCGCATTATGGGCCTGGTGTAAGCACCCCCGCACACCTTGGGTGATGCTACAGTCCAGGAAGGAAGAAACTAGGGTGGGAAGGGGTTCAGCATTGCCAGATGTACGATATTTATCGCCTTTGTACGATTTTTGCCCTCTGTACAATGTATATTAAACTATACTATAAGTGCCATAATGTACAATATTTTGAGAGTTTTGGTTTTCATCTATGCTGTCCGTGTTATGCATCTCTTCACAGGCTTGGTGTAAGCTACGATATCTAAATCGTTTTCCCTCATTTGACGAGTTTGCGCGAGACATGGCTACACCACAGCTACATTAGAGTGCTTAAAAAAGACAAACAAATAAATGATATGAACACACGTTTGTGAAATGCAAAAAGTACCCATTAACGCCCATTTTGTTTCGTCATTATCACTCATTTACAATCATTTTACGCGTCTGACACGAACATTTTCCACATGGCAATGCAGATGGGGTTTTAAGGGTAGGGGAGGGAGTTGATGGGAAAAGTTTAGGCAAGGAAATTGGTGGTTTTTCTTCTTGTAATGTACTGTAGTTACCTGCTGGTCTGAGCAGAACTAAGTGGTGCCCACACATTAAAGTTGCATGGAGCTGAATCTAGGACAGACATGTTCTCACATGTAAGCGTATGCAGTGGCTGCACGCTGCACAGCTTGTCTTATTAAAAAAACATACCTGCTATGGATTTAGATCCCTCTCAGCTGCAGCGCAACATGCTGTCAAGAGAACAGAGGTTATGATACAAAACATCCAATGATTTGATGGAGAATGCCACCTATTTATCTAGAGAAAAGGGCAGGTAAGCTTGTATTTATAGAGCTGGTAATGATTTATTTCATTTCATTCTTTAATGTAAATAAATGTATAGGGTGCAAAGTATTTCAAAAGCACTCAGCTGGTTTCAATAGCCCATATTGTTTGTTTCAATTTCACTCTAGTGAGAAATATGTTCTTAACTTTTCTTTTTCTTTAACATCTTCATGAGTAGCTCATTAAAACAATGTACCGTACGGTCTCTCACCAACTTTCATCTCAATGTACTTTCATCTGCATTGAAAAATCTCAAAGTGCAATATCGCTGAATAAACTTTTTATAAGGAAACTTTTAAGAGTCACCCCTCTTTCCTTTGGTTATTGACCTCATATCCTGTTTGTCAATACATATTGCTAATAACCTATCATCGGGTGTATTTGGGAACATCGCCTAATATCTCTCACATTCATTTTGCAGTTTTGAGATGCGTCACATCTGGTAGCTGCTCAGAAGTGACGAGCAGAATGAAGTTTTCAGAGTTCTTTAATGTGAGAGTTGCAGCTCTAGAACTCTTTAATGAGACTAAAGACTCTGTAGCCGTCACGCTCCCAGATCTTACCCACGATGCAAAGCGCTTAGCTCCTTTTGATGTCGCAGAGCCGCCTCAGGCAGGGGTAGGGGGTAAGGATGGGGGCGGTGTGTTTTGTGAGTGTGTGTGTGTCAGGGATCATGGAGGAGTGTGTGTGTGTGTGTTGTGGAGCTCGGAGTTCCATCTAGAGCCACAAACGGGCTTTTGATCGTCACGAGAGATGAAACGATGTGTGATGCATTTAACATTTAACTCAGTGCGAGAGGCTTGATGATGCGGTTAGGAGGCTGATCCATATTAATGCCCTCATGCCGCTGCAGGACGCCCCCTCACTGCTGCAGCTGTATATACGTGGTTGGAGAACGGGCAAAAGGTGCCTGCTGTATATCACCACCCCCCACCTCTGAGCGGCATCCTCGCCTGCTGGCCAAAACTCTTGCGGCTCTGTGTGTTGATACTAATCGCACCACGATACCTAACCCCCATCCTGCCGCCCTCATATCAGTAATGCCACATTTCACACAATCACAGAGCATGTCGTGAAATATTATTATTATTTTTTGCTTCTTTTTTTGGTTTCCTTTCCCTTCCAGAGAGAACAAACCACAAAACAGGAGACAGCGTTTGTGAGCCAAACAACAAATCTTTTATTTACACAGAAGCTTGAATCACACTGAAGGAACGACTGGTGCTAAGCTGACGTGTCACACAACATTCCCGACAAGTCAGAGTGTTGCTGTTGACTTTTTACTGAGCGGGAAGAAAGAAGAAAACTGCAGGAGGGAAGAAATGCAATCATAGTTATAGTTTATCATCTCAAGTTCTTATTTTCTTTTACATTTTCATACAAGTTCTGATAATAGGAACTTATAAAAGGCTCCCGAATAGAAAGGCTGCGGGCGTTTATTATTTGAGAAAACCAGGTAAAGGCAGAGCAGAGGGAAGAGTGTGTGAAAGTGGAATTGTCAGTCACATTTGAATTCAGACTTTCCCTTAAGAGTCCATTGGCCTTTAAAAAAATCAGCAAATCAATCTGTTCAACAGACTTTTCATACCAAGCAAGTTATTGCAGAGAGTGAGAAGTGGGAACACTGAGCACTTAGTGAAAACACCAGAGTACAACTGAGGGGTTTTGAAGAGGGCCGCCACCGAGACTGCATGGCAACAAGGACTCCCGCCGGACAGATGTGAAGAAAGATGATGTCAAACAAAGAGAGACAGAGAGAAATGCTCAGTATTTCTTGTAGTCTACGTCGTCCGGTGGGTTCATATCCACTTTTCTCTTGCCCACATCGGTCCAGTTGGTGCTCAGGACTGTACCTGCCGACTCCATCTGCACAGGGAGGAGAGGCGGTACTCTAGTTATGTAACACCGTCACTCATCATCCACAAGTATTAATATAAAGAGGGAATACTTAGAAGTAATAATCTAGCGCTCTTTACAACTAGGACAATTATTTAAAAATGCTGATTTCTATATGAGCTGCAATGAAGGAAATAACTATTTGATCCCCTGCCGATTTTGTAAGTTTGCCCATCAAACAAGAAATGAACGGTCTATACTTTTAATGGCAGGTTTACTTTAACAGTGAGAAAAAAATCCAGAAATGTACATAAAAAAAATAAATAAATTGATTAGCGTTTAATTGTGGGAAATAAGTATTTGATCCCCTTGCAACCAACAAGAATTCTGGCTTCCAAGGACCGGTTAAATAAGTCCTTTCTCAACCTCTCCACCGAGGGCAAGACCGTAGACAGGTCTTGATTATGGTGGAACTAACGTCTAAGGACATCAGGGACAAGATTGTAGACCAGTACAAGGCTGGAATAGAAGAAAAGACCAGCAGCAAGCAGCTTGGTGAAAAAGAGACAACTGGTTTGATTATTAGAAGATGGAAGACGCACAAAATGACCATCAATTGCCCTCAATCTGGGGCTCCACCATCTCAGATCTCACCTCTTGGGGCATCAATGATCATGAGAAAGGTGAGGGGTCAGCCAAGAACTACACAGGAGGGACCTGTTAATGATCTCAAGTCAGCTGGGACCAGTCACCAAGAAAACTATTGCTAACACACTGCTCCATAATGGATTAAAATCCTGCAGCGCCCGCATGGGTCCCCTGCTCAAGAAGGCACATGTACAGGCCGTCTGAAGTCTGCCAGCGATCCTCTGAATGATTCAGAGAAGGCTTAGGAGAAGGTCATGTGGTCAGATGAGACCAAAATCAAGATCTTAGGCATCAACTCGACATGTCATGTTTGGAGGAGGAGAAATGCTGACTATTACGTGAAGAACACTATCCCCAGCGTCATGTATTGTAAAATATTGGCTGATAACCTCCTTCCCTCAGCCGGGACACTGAAAATGGGACATGGATAGGTCTTCCAGCACGACAATGACCAAAAATATACGGCCAAGGCAACTAAGGAGTGGCTACAGAAGAAGCCCATTAAGGTGATGGAGGGGCCTCACCACTCTATGGACAGTTGCAATCAAATACTAATTTCCCACATTTAATTACATATCAATTCAAATCTTATTTTTAATGTACATTTCTGGATTTTCTTCTTATATTCTGACTCACTGTTAAGATAAACCTACCATTAAAGTATTTACTGTTCATTTCTAATTTCAAAATTGGCAGGGGATCAAATACTTATTTCCTTCACTGTATATTCCTTACTGTACTGCATTTGTCTATTGAAACCAGGGGTTCTCAACCATATCTTGATTCTTAAAAAAGGTTAAAAAAAACATTAAAAATGAAAATAAACAACGTGTGAAATAAACTGCGCTGTAAATAGGTGTTACGTTAGCTGAAGTGACCAAAATAAATGTTCAGCTTACCCTCAGCCAGACACTTGGATTTGCTTCTTGAATATAATAATATGAAGTAAAAGGACATCAATTTTACGTATAAAAAACAGATCCACTTTTTGTAACTGCACCTGAGAAAAAGTTTGCTAGCTCACAGTGGTGTAACCTGTAAGTCTTCACCTGAAAATGTGTTGTGATTAGAGTAGTATTGTTTAAAACGCTAGCTAGCCTGCATGGTGCGTTAATGAAATGATTCTCAGCCCAAACGAAAACTATGTAGTTAGGTTTGGTAACAGTGATGGGAGAAATTGAAATACAGTGGGGCAAAAAAGTATTTAGTCAGCCACCAATTGTGCAAGTTCTCCCATTTAAAAAGATGAGAGAGGCCTGTAATTTTTATCATAGGTATACCTCAACTATGAGAGACAGAATGAGAAAAACAAATCCAGAAAATCACATTGTCTGATTTTTAAAGAATTTATTTTCAAATTATTGTGGAAAATAAGTATTTGGTCAATAACAAAAGTTCATCTCAATACTTTGTTATATACCCTTTGTTGGCAATGACAGAGGTCAAACGTTTTCTGTAAGTCTTCACAAGGTTTCCACACACTGTTGCTGGTATTTTGGCCCATTCCTCCATGCAGATCTCCTCTAAAGCAGTGATGTTTCGGGGCTGTCGCTGGGCAACACGGACTTTCAACTCCCTCCAAAGATTTTCTATGGGGTTGAGATCTGGAGACTTGCTAGGCCACTCCAGGACCTTGAAATGCTTCTTACGAAGCCACTCCTTCGTTGCCCTGGCGGTGTGTTTGGGATCATTGTCATGCTGAAAGACCCAGCCACGCTTCATCTTCAGTGCCCTTGCTGATGGAAGGAGGTTTTCACTCAAAATCTCACGATACATGGCCCCATTCATTCTTTCCTTTACACGGATCAGTCGTCCTGGTCCCTTTGCAGAAAACCAGCCCCAAAGCATGATGTTTCCACCCCCATGCTTCACAGTAGGTATGGTGTTCTTTGGATGCAACTCTGCATTCTTTCTCCTCCAAACACGACGAGTTGAGTTTTTACCAAAAAGTTCTATTTTGGTTTCATCTGACCATATGACATTCTCCCAATCCTCTTCTGGATCATCCAAATGCCCTCTAGCAAACTTCAGACGGGCCTGGACATGTACTGGCTTAAGCAGGGGGACATGTCTGGAACTGCAGGATTTAAGTCCCTGGCGGCGTAGTGTGTTACTGATGGTAGCCTCTGTTACTTTGGTCCCAGCTCTCTGCAGGTCATTCACTAGGTCCCCCCATGTGGTTCTGGGATTTTGCTCACCGTTCTTGTGATCATTTTGACCCCACGGGGTGAGATCTTGCGTGGAGCCCCAGATCGAGGGAGATTAGCAGTGGTCTTGTATGTCTTCCATTTTCTAATAATTGCTCCCACAGTTGATTTCTTCACACCAAGCTGCTTACCTATTGCAGATTCAGTTTTCCCAGCCTGGTGCAGGTCTACAATTTTGTCTCTGGTCTCCTTTGACAGCTCTTTGGTCTTGGCCAGTGGAGTTTGGAGTATGACTGTTTGAGGTTGTGGACAGGTGTCTTTTATACTGATAACAAGTTCAAAAAGGTGCCATTAATACAGGTAACGAGTGGAGGACAGAGGAGCCTCTTAAAGAAGAAGTTACAGGTCTGTGAGAGCCAGAAATCTTGCTTGTTTGTAGGTGACCAAATACTTATTTTACCGAGGAATTTACCAATTAATTCATTAAAAATCCTACAATGTGATTTTCTGGATTGTTTCCCCCATTCTGTCTCTCATAGTCGAAGTGTACCTATGATAAAAATTACAGGCCTCTCTCATCTTTTTAAATGGGAGAACTTGCACAATTGGTGGCTGACTAAATACTTTTTTGCCCCACTGTATGTTTTAGTTTATCAATATGAAAAGTATTTAGATTTAAAAACACTGTAGAATATCAAGGGTTAAAATAGCATTTAAGAGAACAAAAGAGTATTCTAACTCAGGATTATCATGGAGAACCCCTTATGGAGAACCCCTGGTTTAAGTGACTAAGCATAACTGAAGTATAAAGTACTCACGAAGGACTTGTTCATGGCCCGTTTGACCTCGTCCGTTCCATCGCAGTAGATCTGTTGGAAGAGCTTGTTGAGCGCTGCGTCTCCCTCCAGCTTCTCATTTTTCTCCTCCTCGCTGATGTCCACCATTATCTTGTCCCATTTGCGTGCGCCTTGGGACGATGATGGGTAGTCATCTGATGGAGAAGGTAAGCAGTGTTAATAATGCTACAGGTCAAAAGATAAGGCTTTTTCAATGGCCCGTGCCTTAACCAATAACTACAGAGCATGGTGGTTGAGGATATAATGCTGATATATGATTTTATTTATTAATAATAAAAAATGGTCACAAAAAGTTGATCAACATTTGTTTAAGTACATCTGTCCAGAATGCTACCTGAAAGCCTCCATTGGACTCCTTTGTTTACTTCTTTATCAAAGTGACATCACTAAGTAACACCCACGCTTCTATTGGCTAGAGCTACAACACATTGTAAGTGATATGGGAGCGGGATATCTCTAAGCAATTGACCAATAGCAACAGAGCAAGCTCCCCAATCATAGCAGACTGGGCTCTGGTTTCAGACAGAGGGTAAAAAGGTAGTATACAGGCAGTATGAGAAAGATAAAGACCTTTTTGAACAATAAAGCAAGTAAACATGTCACAAAATATCAATATGATCAGAATGAGCATAATGTGGCCTCTTTACTGATCAGCATGGTGAGTGTAGACATGAATCCTCTCATCATGGCATTAATCGACCATTGTCTACCTCTGGAACAATTAAATAATATGTAAGAGTCGGAAGGATTTTAAAGCAGCCGAGAGGCATTAGGCAAGATGGAAAGCAGAGCATTTTAATCAGACAGAAACAAACAGCCTACTGCTTTTGTAAAACAGTACAAGTGTTTATAATTGTTTTTCATTAAGACTTTAAATGGAATCCATTTTAATACCTCCACACTTATTTTTGCTCACTGAATCATTGACTCGGATCGCATTGTGATTTTCTTCATTTCCAGGACGAAAATACGCCCACTGTAATCCCGACAAGAGATGGGGAGCGGGTAAATGTAATCCAGACACAGATTTACAGAAACACACTGCCAGACGCACAGTAGACACATTCAGGCCAAGGGTGGACATGCGGGCGACGTGATCCCATAAAAAATTTGATGTCAACAATCATGTTTTAAAGGGTAACAGTAGGCCGAGTTATAAGCAGGCACTTATAATAACTGGGGCATGCTGGAGGCTGAGCCGATGCATGGACAGGATGGGTTTTTGCTGCCCACTTTAACTTTCGACTCCCACTTCCACATACCCTTACATAAGCAATTAATCCTGTCAGTAATGTAGTACGTGTGGGCTAAAATACTGAGTCATATTCCGCTGACATACCTTTCACTCTCTCTGTATACTTTGGCCGTCAGACTAATGAACTAGCTCGAACTGCCCACTCTCATTTCAGACAAACACAGGAGCTTATATTGATCTTTGCAGCCAAAGAAAGAAAACAGGGAGAGATAAGAGAAGAGGGTGAGGGAGACGATGGAGAGATGAGAGCAGAGACAGGAGGATCGTTGTGGGGGGGGGGGGGGGGGGGAGTGTATAATGCCGACGCTGTGCACTGACTTGGATTGAAGTGTTTGATGTTGGACTCCTGTCCTTCTCCCTCCAGCTTCTCCCATCTAATGGCATCTGCCTTCTTCATCTTGAACTCCACCTGACAGAAGAGAAGGATGATGAGGAGTGGGGGTGAGGGGAAGAAGAGGGAACAAGGGAGATAATGTTTAGATACAAATAATCTTCTTTGCGACCAAAATAACACTTTTTAAAAACAAAGTACAGGACATCAGATCATTATGGAGGCCAGAGAGGCTGTCTGCCAACTTGTGTGTGTGTGTGTGAGAGACATCAGGGATATGCGGGGGCACAGCTCAATCTCGAACCTCACTGACAGACATACTGCACTAACGAGATGCCTGTCAGCCAGAGGGCCAGTGTGAGAGATGGAGAGGGGAGGGAGGGAGGGAGGAAGAAGGGGGAGATCCTAATTCCACATAGCAGCTTCTGATCCAAATCATTACACCAGGAGAACATGGCAGAAGCAGAAAAAAATAAAAAGCCACAATGAGGGGAGAGAGGACATTTTAACACTGAGCGACATTGACAGGGCACATACCAGCGACACACGCGAGCCTCCCCCCCCTCCTCCTCCTCACACACCCTATCACCCATTAGCGGCGGGTGCGTTTGATATGCGTGCTCGTGAAAGACGGTGCTGGTTATGTCGCTGCAATTACGGAACATATCTGCTCTGCTGGGCGATGCGATGATTCATTTATGAGGGTGCCAGAGTAGGAGAGGGAGCCGAGAGGTAGACAAGGTTAGAGAGGCCTGACTGGCGCACTGATTGAGGGGAATAAGACGCCATCATCGCCCTCCGCCGCCGCCTTCTCCACCGGGGTGATGAGCGAGCGGAGAGCACACTGATGGATCGCTTCAGCGTGCGTCAGCGCTTTCTGGGCCACGACGGGGCCTGGTGCACAGCGAGGCATCTGTGCAGTGTCCGAAATTAACTTTTTGGCTCACCTGCGAGGAGGGCTAAGACACTGAAAAAAAAAATTGGGGCTCCACTGAGAATACAGCCCAAATTATTTATACAGTGGGGCAAAAAAGTATTTAGTCAGCCACCAATTGTGCAAGTTCTCCCATTTAAAAAGATGAGAGAGGCCTGTCATTTTTATCATAGGTATACCTCAACTATGAGAGACAGAATGAGAAAAAAAAATCCAGAAAATCACATTGTAGGATTTTTAAAGAATTAATTTCAAATGATTGAGGAAAATAAGTATTTGGTCAATAACAAAAGTTCATCTCAATACTTTGTTATATACCCTTTGTTGGCAATGATAGAGGTCAAACGTTTTCTGTAAGTCTTCACAAGGTTTTCACACACTGTTGCTGGTATTTTGGCCGATTCCTCCATGCAGATCTCCTCTAAAGCAGTGATGTTTTGGGGCTGTCGCTGGACAACATGGACTTTCAACTCCCTCCAAAGATTTTCTATGGGGTTGCGATTTGGAGACTGGCTAGGCCACTCCAGGACCTTGAAATGCTTCTTACGAAGCCACTCCTTCGTTGCCCTGGCGGTGTGTTTGGGATCATTGTCATGCTGAAAGACCCAGCCACGCTTCATCTTCAGTGCCCTTGCTGATGGAAGGAGGTTTTCACTCAAAATCTCACAATACATGGCCCCATTCATTCTTTCCTTTACACGGATCAGTCGTCCTGGTCCCTTTGCAGAAAAACAGCCCCAAAGCATGATGTTTCCACCCCCATGCTTCACAGTAGGTATGGTGTTCTTTGGATGCAACTCTGCATTCTTTCTCCGCCAAACACGACGAGTTGAGTTTTTACCAAAAAGTTCTATTTTGGTTTCATCTGACCATATGACATTCTCCCAACCCTCTTCTGGATCATCCAAATGCCCTCTAGCAAACTTCAGACGGGCCTGGACATGTACTGGCTTAAGCAGGGGGACACGTCTGGAACTGCAGGATTTAAGTCCCTGGCGGCGTAGTGTGTAACTGATGGTAGCCTCTGTTACTTTGGTCCCAGCTCTCTGCAGGTCATTCACTAGGTCCCCCCGTGTGGTTCTGGGATTTTTGCTCACCGTTCTTGTGATCATTTTGACCCCACGGGGTGAGATCTTGCGTGGAGCCCCAGATCGAGGGAGATTAGCAGTGGTCTTGTATGTCTTCCATTTTCTAATAATTGCTCCCACAGTTGATTTCTTCACACCAAGCTGCTTACCTATTGCAGATTCAGTTTTCCCAGCCTGGTGCAGGTCTACAATTTTGTCTCTGGTCTCCTTTGACAGCTCTTTGGTCTTGGCCATAGTGGAGTTTGGAGTATGACTGTTTGAGGTTGTGGACAGGTGTCTTTTATACTGATAACGAGTTCAAAAAGGTGCCATTAATACAGGTAACGAGTGGAGGACAGAGGAGCCTCTTAAAGAAGAAGTTACAGGTCTTTGAGAGCCAGAAATCTAGCTTGTTTGTAGGTGACCAAATACTTGTTTTACCGAGGAATTTACCAATTAATTCATTAAAAATCCTACAATGTGATTTCCTGGATTTTTTTTCTCATTTTGTCTCTCATAGTTGAGGTATACCTATGATAGAAATTACAGGCCTCTCTCATCTTTTTAAATGGGAGAACTTGCACAATTGGTGGCTGACTAAATACTTTTTTGCCCCACTGTAAGTGTCCTTACAAAAGAACTTTTTTAGCAAGTTTAAATCAGATCCTGTGAGTGAATTTCGGACATCCCTCCGATAACTCCTGGTGCTTTCCGGAAACAATAATCAATCAGACATTCACACTTACTTCCCGAATGCCTTTAAGGAACGACTGGCTCAAAGTGTGTGTCGATGTAGCCATATTTCAATAATTCATCACATCTTGCCCCTCATTTCAACCCGCTTTCACATGGCTGTTTGAATCTGTTTTAGATCTTTCGGTTTACGGTGACATCCAAGCATAACTTAGCCCTTTACTCTCCATACAAGGACAACACATTGCATGAGAAATGACTTCTGATTTGACTAAATGGCCAACAAAAGGTGGGTCAACCCCTGAAGAGTTTCGAGAAGTTATTTTGGGTGTCCAGGGTTCTGGAGGTGCACTTGTTTTGTGACTGCATTTTAAAAGTAAGGGTACCATCTGTTGAAGAACTTCGAAAGATTAAATTAAACAAGCATGAAACTCTTGGGTGAGTCGTCTAACCCTAACCCTTTTAAACTTAGAGGGGTCCTATTTTGTTCATTTTCAGGATCATATTTGTATTTTGTGCCTCTCCTGTGACATGTCTCCATGCTTTAATGTTCAAAAAGCTCTTTATTTTTCTCACACTGCCTGTGTTGCAGCACCTCTTTTCACCCTCTGTCTGAAGCCAGAGCCCAGTCTGCTCTGATTGGTTGGCTGGCCAGCTCTGTTGTGATTGGTCAACCGCTTAAAGATTCCCCCTCCCTTTGAATATCAAATACAATGAGTTGGAGTGCTAGCAGCGAAAGTGTAACATATTGATGTCACATTGTAACGGAAGTAAACAAAGGTGTCCAATGGAGGCGTTTCAGACTAGCAGGGGGGAGTGTTTGGGAGAGAAACTCTACACTACAGAAAGGGATACCCTTTAAATATGAGTTTATCGCAGTCATTTTGGCCCTGACAATTTGAGGTGACAACATGCTTTTTCCTCCCCCTGTGCAGAAGCAGTGAACCATGTTGATTTATAACAAAAACATATATATAGTTATTAGTAGATGATCAACAGATGGTTAATCTGCAATGTTTTTTAAAATGATTAATCATTACTTTCCCGAACAAAAAATGCCAAACCTTCTCTGGCCCCAGCCCAGAGTTGTGGTATTATTATGTTGATTCATTTAACCCTGTTCATCAGTTGGGTCTGTTTGTGTTTGATGAACTGATTTCAGTCGATTTTTGATTTCAGCTCCTCCTGGAATATTATATCATTTTTTCTTTTGACAGATGCATTCAGGGCACAGATGCTCCTTTGAGCTCTTTCAGGGGTCTTGTGTTGCTTTCAAGACTTCAGTAATTATCAAAGGGCTGATTCTCCTACCTGCTTTAATAGCTGACAAGTACTGCCAATTGGCATTCAAACTAATATTGCATTTGTTGGGGGGGGATCTCTCGTTTTTTTATTTTTAATTATGGAGATGCATTTTTTGTTTATGCTATATACGAACATATTCTGGTATTAAGTCTTATAATAATCTTCACCTAATTAATATGTGTCCAATACAGTTTGAGTTTTAGTTCTAACACTTTCATCATAAATGCAGAAATTAAGTCTAAGAAAATCCCCCGCCCTTTATTCGTCCAACCCCTCCCCCCCATCCCTGATCCAGGTCCCTTACCAGCCCCATCAATTAAAATATAGGTTAATTGTCTTCCCTGCATATCACTGTTGATAATTATTCTGTGTTAAATCGTTAAAAAAAACACGTCATTGAATGGCAAATCACAGATTTGATTAAACTGGACAGATGGAATAACTAAATCATTTGTTTCGCAGAGAGCAAAAAGCCATTTGAATAGACATAATATTAAACAAAAAGTAAGACATTTGAATTGTGTTATTGATTGATGGTAAGCAGCAGACTGTTGTGCATTTCATTTCAACTTTATGATGAATTTATGTACCAAGTTAAAGTGGAAAATGTCTTAAAGTAAAACTAAAAATTCAGGCGCCATGTGACAATCGATACAAAAATAGAGTAAATATAATTCAGTAAGGCTTTCAGGCATTCTGTAATGCCTTGGAATATTTGTTTTCTTGTAGATAAACCTGTGAAATGGGTTCTAATATCTTGAGAAAAGTCATAATATTACGAAAATAAAGTGGACGTTTATTGAGAACTGTTTGATTTTGGAGTTGTGGTTGAAAAAAGCAACATTTTTAAAAACGTTTTATTAAACCACGAAAGATTATCAGTACTTACCCCATTCATGAGTGTCTGAAGGTTAAAAAAAGCGGTTGCTCATCTGTTACAACGTAAGAGAAATTAACATCACCACGCCAAAAACAACCTGCCTACAGCTTGGCTATGTTGACGTGAAGTCATGTGACCACCATGTAGTTAGTTTATAGCTATTTACTTCTGATGATTGCACTTTATGCATTTATTATAAAACTAGCGTTATTATGTGGAGATTTTCTTTCTGAACAAAACATGTACGTTTCATAAATGTGTCATCTTAATTCTGCAATATTCCAATACCCAATAGAAAAATCCAATCGCTTTAAATCGAAGGAAACTTTGCGATGCTAACTTCTGAGAAAGCCTACAAAATTACGTAATTATTACTCTCGCTACAAAACACATAATGCCATTTTGAAAGTATCAGCAGAAAAAACTGATTTTCATTTGAAGGCAAATACAGCATCAAAGAGTAACAGGTCAGAGAAAAGTCGCCACACTACGTTCAACATTTTCGAAGACCAACGGCCAAAGCAGTGGAGCGCGCCCTGAGACAGAAGCGATGGAAAGATTATCTGCAGTTAGTTTGCACTGAATGTGGTCAAAGAAAGTCCAATAATTATATTGTGAAAATGTGTGTTCAAATATACTGGGCGATAAAAAACACCTCTCAGAGCAACGGCCCTGGAAGACATTTAGACTGCTGCACAATGCTCTATTAACAACCTTGTTGAGAGATGCTACTGTCAAACCAAGACAGCGTTAGCGTCCTAAAACTAGGAAACAGTTTTCCATGTGCCATTAATTGTCTTCAAGGATTCTTTAGTGTGAAGTGCAGCAGGACTCATGCATCAGCGTTGTGTGTGTGTCAAAGTGTGTGTGCTTCTATGCGTGTTCCTGGGTCATACAACATTAATCTGCTGCCACATCTGTGCTTCCTGGCTTTTAAGGGACATGGCAGGCCAGGCGCCGTGTGTGTGTCTCTCTGTGTGTGCTTCTGTGTGTGTGTGACAGACGAAAAGATGGCTCGTAAAGGGATGTGACAGCGGAGCCACATACAGGGGCCACCATCCACAGGACCCCAGGGCCCCGGACTATGCAATCCTACACTACATACACAGGCGCAGACACACACATGCTATTTACAGAGGGTCAGCGGGGTCCCGCATCGTTTGTCACATGTGTTTGGAGCCATCACCACTCGCCCCCCTTCCTGCCCCCCTGCCACGACTCCTCACCCAGCATCTTCTCCCGTCCTTTTTTTCCAGATCCCCGCTGATTTCAAAACAAACTCGGCGAGAAAGACACGAGGCAAAAATGAAATAAATATAAACATTCTTAGACGTTTGACAGGCGTGCAAATTAAAGAGCGGAGACGCCACTTTAGCTATTTGCCAGAATAGAGAGATGAGTTTGGAGCGAGTGTGGATCCGAAAATGTGTGCGAAGTGTGTTTGAGCGCGTGTCGGCCGTGTGTGCGTCAGCCGTCTGTTCTGATCAAACACGCTGGTGTGTAATTGGCTCCCCGTTGTCGCGGTGACCCCTGCGGTTGGAATGTCTGTCGTGGTGGAGGACAGGAGGAGGTCGCTCTGACGATAATGTGCTACGGACGACACAGGCACGCGGACACACACACACTGCAAATACTTTGTGTAAATGACACAAGTGTGTTGAAAGATTACTGTTCAGCCTCTGTTTTTCAAATGTGTGTGTGCGTTAGAGTGTGTTTGTGTGTGTGTGTGTGTGTGTGTGTGTGTGTGTGTGTGTGTGCTTGTTCACGCACGGCCGGCTTAGCCTCCCCCTGCTAAGTTGTCTTTAAAGACAGCGAGGAGATGAAGCGTAAACATTGTGGAGCGAAGAGTGCAGGGCAGCCTATTACAGAGACAGACAGGCCGACATTGGTTGGGAATCAACAGCTCCGAGGGCAATGCATATTTTTCTTTCCCCCCCCAAACGCTCATTAGGGATGCATGCCAATCTGGAGAAAGTTGATTTGCTGATGCTGTTGTTCATTTGAATTTTGTATTTTTTTCCCCCAGTGGCTCCCTGGCTTCAGGAAAATGAAACAGCTCCAAAATATTTAAATGAGACAGAAGTAAAAAGCTGCTCAGTTTGTCGGGGTCTCTGACATTGTCGGGAACACATCTCACCCATGGAGTTGTAAAAGGTGTCGTTATGCTACCTTGAACATTTGAGTTCTGCTATGGGGGCTTACGAGCTTGGTTATGTGTTGGTGTGTGTGTGTGCGTGTGTGTGTGTGTATATAAGGGCCATGTGTACCAGAGGAGCCCAGTGGACCAGGGAACAGTCAGGGCTTTGTGGGAGAGGAGGAGGAGGAGGAGGAAGGTTTGAACACTCTCTCATTATCCTAGAGGTAGAGGTATGTGTGCGTGCAAGACAGATAGAAAGTCAGGAAGAAGGTGTGTGTGTGTGTGTGTGTGTGTGAGAGTGTGTGTGTGTGAGAAAGGTGCCTGTGAGAGATGGACAAAACAAAGCTAAATGAGGAAGAAAGAGCAAAAAAAAAGGAGACAGCAGAGCGCGATGACAGAGTGTGAGACCATCTTCAGCTGTGGTCTCTCTAAGACTGAGCCCTTGTTTAAGCTGCAACCCACGTGCACCTCTGGTATGCAGTGTCTGCTGTTGCCATGGAAAAGTGCGAAAGTGAGTGAGTGCTCTTTTTTTGGTTGAGAGGGGGCAGTTTCTGTGCAGGTCAGTCTGCACGGTGTAGCCGGTGGATATAATACACACAATATAGATGTCAAGTTAGGTAACGCTGCTAATCAGATTTCTGCCACCGTGGCACCATAGAGCGGATATTTTCAGCACCTGTGTGATAATGTGCTGCACTTTCAATCCCCTTGTGGCCTTCTGTAAAATAAACGCATAAATATCAGCAGTGCTTTTAGAGGCTCTATGTCTTGGCTTGCTCGCGGATGTTGATACCATAGCATATCTTTTCCAGACTTAATTTAATTCCTTGTTTTATTGTTCAAACGGTGCTTTCAGAGTAGAAGAGTAGAACCCACAGTATGCTACCTGCTAAGAGCCAAAACACACAGCTAGCCACTAGCTGAAGAACACAGTGGAGCATTTAGCAGCTTAAGAGACTGATATTTCTCTCAGGAGTGGGAGGAGACCAGAAAAAGAGCTAAATGTGAGAGAATATTGGAATTTCGTTCAGTCGGTGATATGTCAATAATGCTTTATATGTTTTCACAACTTAATATAGCTGCCCCCAAGTGGTCAAAGTGGTTCAGTAGGTCAGATTCGTCTTTTCCAGTCGTTTAGAATAACTTCAGGCTTTCCTATTCTGTATCTGGACATTTACATAATGCATTTACCTCACTCTCCAACTGTATCAATGTCATCCTCACTGCGCTATACTCGTGTAGGTGTCTTGTGTACGTTGTGTGTGTCTCATTGCATTTCATGTTCCATAAAGGTCACCTGTCTCCCTACATTCCTTCTACATAGTAACACTTATTTTCCCTCATGTGGAGTTTCACATAGGTCAAGATCAAGATTTCTAGACTCCAGAACCTGGAAGGCAGACCCAGGATCAGTCCAGGAACTGAAGGTGTAATAAGATGCTGCCTTAATAAATAAGGACTTTAATACATGCATTTGAAACATTTTTTATAAAGACAACTGCTGTGACACTGGCACCAACTATGACGATATCATGATAAACTGCAAAAAAAGTATGAGCAGACCAGTCTACCAAAACGTATTATTAGCTTTACTGTACGCCTTAGCTAGGCCTGTCTCAATTGCTTTTTATCAAGCATTAAATGTGTATATATTCTATTGTTCAGATAGTTCAGTACATTTGCTTGAACTGCTAAAATTATGGATTTTACGCTAGGCTAGATTGAACAAAAGGATAAATATATTAGACCAAATGTATTCCCACCTACCAGTCAAGTTGAAAGTCATAACGATACGTGTTCAAAATGTCATTTTCTATTTTTATCTTTTTAGACATTTGTGTGAAATTGTATCAATTATCGATTCATTCTTGAGTTGTGGCCCAACGATGTGTTTCCTATAAAGAAAAAATAATAAAATGTCTACAGCTTTGAGCGACTAAGTTTAGTCAAAACTGTTTGTTTTCTTTGATAAGATAAGGTTGAAATGCCCAGACTTTATGTGACCTTTACCTAACAAAATCAGGATAAGTTTGACTAAATATGGAACGACTACAAGTACATTTGATACAGGTTTAAGACTGAGACTCAATTATAAAGTATCTGAAGAAATGAACAGTAATGTAAAACGTGTGTAAGAGATGATCTTGTTTTTTGTGTTTTATTAGTCTTCTACTAACTATAATTTACAATCTTGTGAGTTTTTCTCTACATGCTATGTTTTGGAAGATGATTTGTCCAAAACACTCCAATAATCCATCACCATGGAGATTTAGTTCTTAGGAATACAGAGGGTCCAAATGAAGAAGGCAGAGCTCTCCAGTATTGGCAAGAGCAGCGTGATCAATGACCTTAAAAGACAAATCCCTGCTCCTTAACGATAAAAAAAAAACAATCAAAACAACTCGCATAAAAACCTGCCTCTTGATCCTCGGGCTAAAACCTGACAGTAGTCTAAACCCTGAATCAGCACACTTAGCCCGTATACAGTCATTAGCCCACATCATCTATAATACACACTAATTAGTGTATAGTAAGGAGTACCCTTCCTACTCATTAGGCCCATAATCACGTTAAAGAGTGCTGAAGAACTCTACAACAATGTGTTTGAATCTGCTGTTAGCCGCTCAGATGAACTGCGCTAACGTCTTTGTACAGCGAGAGTGGATTTCCTCATTTCCATTCTACAGTAAGCTTTACTAGCATTAAGGAATTATAGGTAGTGACAGCCTACTTTACGCCGCTTTAAATTATTGAAGAGATTAAGGGGTTAATCTCAGAGTGGTAACCCGAGTAATGATCAGCGGGCTACTTAAATTCACATTGGCGATGCCTTTTTCAGTATTATGTGACATTTTGAGTCATTACCGTTGATAACAGAGACACAAAAATGATCAATGATCAGCTATTAAGACAATGGAGTCCCAGATACACAGAGATATAATGTTACAGACATTTGATGCTCTCTGGCTCTCAATTCAGAGATTCGAAGCATGATCGGAGAAGTACTCGCGTTTCTCCAGTGTGTGACATTACTGCATCATATTTTCTTTATAGGGACGTAAAAACTGTTCCCTGACATGTTTAATAGTCTGGTTGTTTATTGTTGAGACGCCAAGGCTACATGCGGTGTCCCTTGCTGTGAATCTGCGTAATATTTTATAACAGTCGTCAATAACGAAGTTGGAGTACTTCCATGACCTAAAGATTTTTATTTCCTATTTGTTGATGTTTTCTAGTTCAGAAAGTAGAAAACAGTACTATATTCCACTACAGCTGGGCTTTCTGTAAAGAAAACATCTAAAAAAACACCATCTCGTACAATATGAAATTATCTGAATAAAGACCCATTTGTTAAATTCCCTGGTTATTTTATGAATCCACACGGAGGAAGTTAAATATTTCCTCACTTTCCCTCGTCTTGAATGCACCGCTGTAAACGCAGCAGCGTCATCTTTCATTTAACACCTGTAGTTGTTGGGTGTTGGTCACTGTGACCCCAGAAAATACAAGCAGTGTTTAATCTTGTGTGCTCCAACTTCAGAGAACACACTTCTCAAAGCCTTGATGTTCCTTTTAGTGATCGTTTAACACTGGGGTGTCCAAACTATGGCCCGACGGCCAAATGCGGCCCATTGTACATTTTGAATTGGCCGGCAGCAAATTTAAAAAGTATGCTTTTCTCATATCATACTTCTTATACACAGTGTTAATGTGCCCAATTTTCAAATAAATTCAGTCAATTCAAGTTGAAAACCTTTTCTAACAAATGTTAGTTGAGAAAAGCACCGAAAAATGTATTTCGATAACAAGCTTGAAATATACCCTTCACATTTCCCCTTATTATATGCAATCTGCGGCTTCTGTTTTAAGGAATGATTTGCCAACACTTTTTTGTAACAAAATAAATGTAACCCCATGGAAAGCTATGAAGCAGCTGTTTCTTTTCTCAAAGCATATTCAAGTAGGAAGAATAATGTACCTTCATTTGAAAGGTACCTCAGTGAAAAAGTTGGGACACCCCTGGTTTAACATAACTGGTGTTTGTTCCTGCTGTATTAGCATGTCATCTGTCTAGGCCAACTGTCTTTTTACAAAAACCTATGAAATGAACACAAATGTATGCCAGAATGCAAAATATCAACATTATCTTTCTAGAAAAGGCACTTCCTGTTGATTTAGAAAGGTTCCACAACACGCTGACTGGACTATCTGAAGGAGTGTGGTACCTTGGTGGTGAGGATCTTGAAGTTGCTCTGTTGAGGGACGATGGAGTGGAGGAGGTGCAGGTCCAGGTTGTAGTTCTCTTCTGATGCCAGCTTTATCGTGGCAGAGAGCTGAAGAGAACACAGACACCAGGCATTAGACACCAGCCCTCATTGGTAATTAGTAAAAAACAAACATATTGTTAGCCATCCTTGGTTCTTTTCTCAGTACATGTTTAAAGATTCTGCTTCATTTATTTTCAAGCTGCAGCCTCTCCTCTGCATGTGTCAGGGTCTGATTCTCAATTATTATTTTTTTACTGTGAGTGCAATAAAAACTTCACAAGCAAGGGCCAATACTTTATCAATACACCTGTTGAACAAACATAAAATGCAAAACCAGCGCCACTATGTTTTACACAACACAGCAAGAGTTCTGCCAAATATCTAAAAAATTTGGCAAATTCTTGTAAACTTAGCAGCTGGCTGAGAGAAAAGCAGCCCCTCCCCTCTCTACCAGCCCTACCTGCTGGCAGTGACTCACATCAGCAAAGTGGGGAAGAGGGAGGACAGGAGGCGGACTGAAACTGACTTCATCCAACGCTTACTCTGGAATATCATTTATTTAATTGACATTTTATATATTTTTTAAGGATATGTTATTGACTTTATGAGGACTGTTAGTCCAGCATTCATTTAATCCTGCTGTGAATGTTTTCTTTTATAAATGCAGCATCTTAAATAAGCCCACGAGATCAGTGAGATAAGTTGTATTGATACATTTCTTTTAATAAAGAAAATACCCCTTGACTGGGTAAATAGGAAAAAATACAATAGGAAATAGAGTCTTGTAATATATTAGATTAGGGATTGTCAGATATACTTGTTGGCCCCACTTTGGAGAAAAAGAGAGGTTCTACCAAAGGAACTGAGAACAAACTCGCCGAACAAGGCAGACAAGCAACCCCTTTCTCCAGTGAGCTAAAATGTTTTTTGTCAAGGGAGTATGGTGGCTTTGGCCAGAGCATAGACGGATATTAGGGCTTCAGTTCCCTCGTGGTGGGAATGGATGTCTTACGGCAAGGTAAAGGACACAAATATTGTAAAAATAATGTGCATTTAAACTGACAGGGTGGTTTTTACATAGCTAAAATACATTTTTCCAAAGACCCCCTACCGCAGCACTTCATTACTTTGCTTCCTTTACTGTCGGTAATACAGTGACTATGGATCCAAACATCTCAACCATAACTGCAGTCATAAGAAAACACACAAAAGAAAAGAAGTGAGGGGGTGCAGGTGTCAGCTTGTGAGAATAATGATCTGATGTGGCTGCTTTGTCGGCCAGGAGTACCATCGCTCTGTCCCCTGCAGCCACAGAGTGACCAGAGATGAGTTGGGGGGGGCGGGGGGGTCAGACAGCTCTTAACAGCCTGTCACTCACTGGGGCTGGGTGGGTGGCTTGTTGGTTTAGAGGGACAAGGGACTCGGCTGTGGCCCAAATCCTCACCCTCCCACACACTTGTCACTTCTCAAACGCTGCCCTCATATAGGAGAAAAAAAACAACCCTGCCCATTAGAGGAGTAACTGCTATTGTCTCGACATTTTGTTTGTTGCTGCAGAGGAACAGTCTTTTCAACACCTTCAGTAAAAGTAGACTTTCTGATTTGGGACTAAATATATATAAGAAGTAGTTTGTCGGGGATGAAAGCTTCGAAAGTTAGCTAAAGTAGCTTTTGGGCAATTGCACAAAACTATCAAAGGCGTAATATTCATTTGCAGTTCCTGTGCCGTCTGTAGGTATACAGCTTCTGCATGCTCAGTCACCAGGGAACAGCGCTGGAACCACCGCCTTTCATCTTTAATTTCTTTTGTATATACTGACCTAGTAAAAAATATATGAACTTATCTGTACTTCACACCATGGAGGGTGCTTGTGAAGTGACTGTCGGATTCTCGGCGAGTGAACTATTTCGTTTGAAACGGGGGTAAACTCAGTTTGTGATTCTATTAGGAAAGACAAAGGCGCTCCCTGGGGTGCCCTGCAGTTACCCCTCTGAGGGAGAGAGGGGAAGAAGTTGAAGAAGGGAAGGGAAAAAGTGAAAGAAGGGGAGGGAGGGTCCCTGGAGGGGTCTGCAGCTGATCCTAGATCAGTTATGCCGTCTATCTACAGACAATTAGGAGGTTGGAGAAGCTGGGGAGGGTAAATTGTTCTTAGATCTGTACTTTGGGGGCAGTGTTAACAAGGCACCACTGGAGGCATAGTTGGGTCCATGGGGAGTGTGTGTGTTATTGTGTGCGTGTGTGAGACCCATCTAATGGGCCCCCCTGAGGAAACACCCGAAAGCTAACTCATCTCTGCTGCAGACAAATACAAAAAAACACTCTACTCTGAAATTTGCCGTTAAGTGTGTGTTTATACCTCTCTTTCCGTGTAGTTGACACACACACCATCCTTGGGTACATTTTTTGCCATGACTGTGACGATGACTTGAGACTCTGTTTGGTACCAGTCATGTCTGCAAGAAAAACACACACACAAAGAAGCAGATAAGCAAGTGTGAAGACCTTTTGTTTTCCACTTCTACTGTTATGAATATATAAACTCCATAAAGCTAACGACTTCAAAGAATAAAAAGCAGATCTTCTTGACACACTACGCCTTGGTTAATCATAACAAAGATGCCTAGTATTTAAATTTCCGCACTTACTTCACAGGTGGAGCTGCTGGCGTCTGCTCCCCCCCCTCCCGAGAGGATGACAATTGGATGTGGTGATAAGGCAGAGGGATGAAACAAAACAAAGGGACAAAATTAGAGAATAACATAACAAAAGAGGCTCCATTCTTTGAGCACAAACAAGTCTGATGCTGAGAGCAACACTGCCCCCTAGTGGCCGTACAGGGACACTCACCCTGTTGCCGCTGCCGATCTGTCTCCCCTCTGAAAAGACAGGAAAATAATGATTTAGTTATGAGTGGCAGGGGGGAACCTTTAAAACGGCCCCTTAAGCTGCCTGAATCTAACTCTAGTCTCTAAACAATGATGATGGCAAAACGGCAAGAACATAACTTTTAACACATTTGTCAACAGATAGCAGATTCCCCCCACTCTCTCCCGTCCTCCACCAGTTTGTTTACTGGTCCATCCACGCCCATTAACAGCCCTGTGAGCCGGAGCAGGCCTGATCACCGTTTACCAGCGTGCCACCTATCATACATTATTCACTGACTTCATTAAAGAGAGGGAGAGATGACGGGAGGAGTGTTAATGTAGTCTTAATGAGGTCGCGTTTGAAATGGTGAAGATGAGGGGGGGGTGTTTGGAGGAAAAAGCTGTGTGCTGAATAACCAGGTGTAGCAAACACGCTGTCCCCGGAAGAAACAACGGCTGCTGGTGTGAGCAAGTGCAAGTAGGGTACTTTAAAGTGGGATGGGGGGGGGGGGTGTGCACCCTGATGGATTTCCCTGTGCGTGTGGATGCCGTCTGTGAAGGAGTGGGGATCGGGAGGCGTTCAAACATCAGTAACGTTAACTCTGATGAATCACACCGCTCCTGGGAGTGCGTGTGCAGGCGGGTGTGAAGCGTGTTTGTCAAAACTCGTGCTCTTGTTTACTCGAGTTGATCCAGAGGGCCCCGGCATCACCGGCAAACAGAAACAAACCACCGCAGACGTGGCATGCATCTTTTATTGGAGCGAGTGGCTCGGCCTAAACACACTCGCGCTGCGGATCTGGTGGATTTGCGCGAGCTCATTTGTTTGATCAGATGGGCTGATGAGCTCCCTCACTGAGCCATTTAGCGCAGTGTTTGATGGCAGGGAGTAAACAGCATATTAAAGCTGGAGTGCAACTGGTAATGGATTTTGAAGTCTGTAACTATTTTTCTGAAACGAATAGCGCCTTAGGCAATACTGTGGACCAATATTTAATACTTTTATCATTTTAAATCAACTTTAAGAAGACTGTGTATCACTGATGTGAAGGAGAGACGCCATGTGGCTACACAGTTGGGAAGAATACGACCAACCTGAAGAGACACTTGAAGGCGCACCATCCTGCTATTTATCCCACAGTACGTTAGCTAACTGTGAACTGTAACGATACATGATAAGTCGTAATGCTAACTAAGCATATAAATTCGCTAACCTTAAGTCAATATTACTGGCAGCCGGCAGTTAGTGGCACATTTGCTAGCTAGCCATGTTGGCTTAGTCTTTCTTGCACAAAGGTTTTCAGTTGTAGCAAAGGAATGAGCCTGGCTTCCAGGCTAATGTTGGTTGGGCTGGCATTGCAGTAACTACCCAGTCACACTGCAGTTAGTTGTTCTTTTCAGATTACACAGCTATTTATTTGGAAGATATTTGTGTATGGTTTCTTATCTCTAAGGCCAGGTAGACATGTGTAATAGGCTAGTTGTATTGTGTTAAACATAATTTGAATCTTCAAAATCTGAACTTGATATTATTGATATACTATTAATGATAATATTATTATATTAGTATACATAGATAGTATGCACCTTAGCGGATCAGCAAGGAAAGCACAGCAGCATCACATCAATGTGAGAGTCTAGGATAGAGATATCCAATAACTAAGGAAAGGAATCCAGATATTACACAAAGTGTTAAGACAGTGAAATTTTGCTTTACGAATTTCAACACTTGATACTGTCACCTTGATTCCAATTTCAGATACCTGTATTTGCGTAACTAAATTAGTTTAAAGAGAGAAAACAGTTTGACTACAACGTTTTGATTTGTCGTCAACTGAAACTAGACTAAAACCATGAAGGATAAAAAGGACTAAAATGTGACTAAAACTAACAACCATTTTTGTCTAAACTTTTTGACTAAGACTAAATCTAAAATAGCTGCCAAAATTAACACTGGTGTGTAGTTCTTGTGTAACACACTGTTTATTTAATAAACAAGCACTTTATCGCACATTTCTTCCCTGCTCTGATCGCCAACAGCTAATCTGCTCTGAGCGCATTTACCTGTCGCCACTCTCTCTTGCGCTTCGATGCACATTATTCTAATAAACAACATGATGTGTAAACATGTGGATGGCACTTAAACTTGTCCACTTTCACACACGATAGAAAGCCAGCATGGAAGAGGTTGCATGGCGAGGCATTTTACAGGTTTGTTTTCTTCTTTCACACACACTGTTCACAGGGAGGGTTGCACTCATACTTTTAATCATCAGTGGAGACACTGAATGTCCTTGCTGCAACATATTGGCATCATTTTATTTTGTTGCCAAACTTCAGAGGACAGTTTTACAATACCGTCTTAGTCGAGTTCCATGTGTGTCGTAAAACTTTCACATAAAATCGGATCCTATTCAGATTTTCCTACCTCATGGGACCACCATGGGCTGTACTGGTCCAACCTTACTAAACTAAAAATACATTCAGCTCAGATTTGCTACTTACCCCCCATCATTTCTTCACACCGCTTGATCCAGACCTCAAATGATTTGTCAGAAACTGCAGGAATCATAAAAAACATTAACCTTTACAGAACATCTTAATAAATAACAGAAGCTTAATTAGATCATTCAGTATACACATTTGACATCATCAGGGCAGAGTTATTCCTTTCCTTTCTGCTGGAGAATGCTGAAGTCGTAAATGTACTAGGACTGTTTCCAAAGCAGATACTATTGGAGTATAACAAGAACTGGATGCAGCGTTGGAGGCGGGACTTCGTTCATTCCTATGAGAACTGCTTATTAGCGCATGAAGATAAAATTACCTGAGATTGTCGAGTGCAAAACGTCACAAATTACCCATCATGCCTGGCTGTCAAGAGCATAGAGCATGCACAGTTGAGTTTCCCCTTAAGCCCCACCCCCGATCTCCCGCTCTAGGCTTAGTAGAATGAATGGAGAGAGAAAATACATTTGGATTCAGCTTTTAGTGCATTTTACAACTTTAAGGACCTAATGTTTTTAATAAGGGCTATACAAGTGTACAAATTATCCACCAATTTGCAGACATCTCTTTTTCAATGTATGTCAATGGGAAAAAGTATTTCTGGGCCGGGTGACATCAAGGCCCAGAAATACCTTCTCCCATTTGGCCACTACGAATATTTTCCTCAAAGTCCGGAGCTCTTTCTGGTGGCTTGGTGTTGACAAACAGACACAAGCTCCATTAGCTTGCATGAACTGGATGTGTACTAATACATTTAGTTTCTTTAAAAAAATAATGCTGAATTCTAATCTGTTATTTGGGAGGGATCCGTCAGGGCCAGACCCAATCTGGGTTCTTTTGATCTTCAGGTCTAATAGCACAACAGCTCTTTTATAACATCGTCATGTGGCCTGATGTTACTTAACTGAAATCTAAAAAGCCATCAACACATTCAGTCCTGCTGAGGGATGTGATGCAATACCTCAAGCTAAGACAGAATCAAACTTTTTAAAGTTATTTAAAAGACTGTACTGAAAGACATTTTTAATCTGCTTTTAACAAACATAATTATTATCAACTTCAATACACAATGACGTTCATTTTGTAAACTGTGTTGCCATTTATGAAAGAATACACAATAAAGCCTGGTATGCTTTAAGGCGTCTCCACCTTTTATAGGGCGGTGGTGGTAAAGTCCATAGGGACTTGGATTGGGAACTGGAAGGTCACCAAAATACCTAGTGCTACGAGGTGTCCCTGAGCAAGGCACCGTTCCCTACACTGCTCCCCGGTTGGCATACATATGGCAGTCCACTGCTCCAAACACTAGGATGGGTGAAAGTGTGCTATACAAATCAAATGTATTATTAAATGCAGAATCTAAATTTCCCCTCTGTGGGACGATTAAGGGTTCCAATTTTTAACAGCTCTTTTATAACATCGTCATGTGGCCTGATTTTACTTAACTGAAATCAAACAAAGCAATACCTTCAGCTAGGAAGGAATCAACCTTTCAAACTATTTAAAAGATTGTACTGAAAGACATTTTTTCTCTGCCTTTAACAACCTGAATTATTTCTCAAATCCAGCAGGGGGCGACTTCAAAAATAAGTCTGATTGTTAAAAAGTCTATGAAGCAACAAAACATTTTCCTAACGTGTTCATGGTCACAGTTGCAACTTTTAAGTATTCTGAAATACAACATGATGTTCATTTTGTAAACTATGGTGTCATTTATGGAAGAGTAAACAATAAAGCCTGGTATGCTTTAAGGTGTGTCCACCTTGTGATAGACAGGTTTCGATTACAATGCTGTCTCGGTTTTCTCCTGAAAATAATTGTTGGTTTTACCGAAGCAGCAGCCTGAATTATTTCCAGCAGGAGGCAACCCTACTGGTTGCAAAAAGAAGTCTGATTGTATAGAAGTCTATAACAAAAAAGTTAACTTTCCTAAAAAGTTTATTTGATTTTCTACTTTTTATTCTTAACTTTAACCTACTCCAAAGTGGTTTTTAATTCATGAAAGCGAATCGTTTCATTTTAAATTAACTTAAAAGTGTTTGGTTGTAAATAAATATGTAGTCTTAGAGCTTTAGGCTCAATCAGAAACACTGTTTTCTGAACTCTATATGTTATGGACCTTTTTTTGTTATTTATGATATATAAATATAATTGACAAAGTGGAGTCAAATACAACAACACTTCAATTATCAAAACAAACATAACTAGGTTTATTTGCATTATGTTTGACCCACAGTCAGCATAGTTTTTTCGGTGTAATAATCAAAGTTAGGGATTCATGCAGATTTGTAATCTCTAAAGCTATTTCACTTTATTTTTTAGCTCTAATTATTTGTATTTGTTTTGCTTCTCTTTGTATTTCGCTCATGCAACGCAATAAATAAATAAAGTACTTCTGATTCTGATAAAGGACACAGTTTAATCACTTTATATTAAAAGAGGACAGTGAAACAGACAATATATTGCTGCAAACAAGTGTTGGTACAGAGTGGGATGATGTAAATACAATGTACTTACCATCCAGTTGGTGTCCCTGAGTAAAAGCTGCATGTGCTGACTCAAAGAGCTTCAGGTGGTATTCTGCTATTCTGCAATTAAGAGAAAAAACATGCAACAAATACTTAAATCAGTCACAGAAAAAGTAACTTTTTCCTTGCACAATTTGGATCATATTCCTTGTTAGATAAGTAAAATAACTAAAGCAATTACAGACAACAAACTTAATCTCATTCAACAACATTTCTTTAAAATTGCATAACAGAAATGTGAATATACATTTCAGACTTTGCAGAACAAAATAGTATCGTAGGGTCTATCAACAGCAGCTTATATTGAACACATACACGAAACACCTATAAGTGGATAATTTTTGTTATTATAGTACACACCCTGTTCGCATGAAAGCAAGGGGAAGGCTGGATTTTAGCTGCTGTGCTTTTTTGGCATCATCAACAGCGCCTGAGGAGAGAAAACATGTGTTTAAGATACAATCATCCACCCTGTATCACTTAGAGAATGAATAATCATGCTACCCTAATTTCGTCTAATGATTGCTCTCTACTATAGGATTATTAGTTCAAGGATCTCATAGCTAATGTTCTTCGAGTCTTCATTGGGCAGTTTTCAAAAACACAACAATACTGTTTACAATAGAATATAAAGACATTGTTATAATCAGCAATAAATAACATTCATCCATACAAAAGTATTTTGCTTAAAGTAGAGAGATAAGAGTAATCACAGACTTACAGCTGTAGTTTTTGAGAAGTATGTGGGCATAGGCACGCTGGCAAAACCACTGAGCGTTGTCAGAGTCTCCTTGCAAGGCCTTATTAAGTTCCTACAAGGAAAGACATAGGATTTAAGTTGACAGCTTACAGAAGTTTTGATTCAGAGAGAGACGAAACAATGTTAGAATCCTTACATTGACAAAAGGGCTGACATGTTCTATATTTGCTGTATATTCACCATTAGATTAGGTTTACTTAATTTCTTTTTTTTTGGTCACAGCAGCAAGTAAACATGGCACTGCACATAATGTGACAATACAAAAAAAGAAAGAAAAAAAGAGTAGAAAACAAAAAAACATAAAATTGAAAAATCCCCAAATTGAAAATAAAACAGAACTAATGTGAGTGTGAGATATATCATGTGTACACTATCTGTCAAACATACACTATGACAGGGCCATTTACAGCTAACAATCAACCACCACCATCAAGCATTGTGAAGAGAAGATTTATTAGGTAAAAACGCCGTTGATTAGTATCAATGATAAATCATACAAAAGTCTCCATTATTGACAAAATAAACAAAGGAGCATATGTGTATAACAAGTCAAAAAAACTAGTATTTTGAATTGATCATTGACTTATAGTTTAACCTGTTCACAGTGTATGCTAATCATGCTAACAGAATGACATATCTAAAAAAAAACGAAGGCTTCTCAATAACGAGTGTGTAGTAATAGCGCCTTATGACTAAGACATACTGCATGTCTAATGATGCTCAAGTTAAGGTAATTAAGGGTCCTGCAAAGGTAAAAATAATATTGTTTTTTAAAGTTTCTCAGTGATGCTAGCAGGAAACGTCAGGTAAATGGGCTAGCTAGTTAGTGTTAAAACCAGTACAGAAACAATTACACCGCCCTCGATTCCTGTTTAAAACAGCTAGTAAGAAGAACAAGGATATGTGACGAGAAATATGTATCTGTTATTTAGTATTTATTTATGTTTAGCTAACTATAATGTTTACCTCCAGAGCTTTCTGTGGGTCTTCGTCAATGAAGCTATCGGGGAAGCTACTAAAGCAAAAGGAGAGACCAAACGTTACCACCATTAACCATATTAGGAGAAACTAATGATATAAAATGTTATAAAAGCCCATCCATATGTTATGTTTAACTTGCCTTTCGGTTGCCATGGATTTGCTGCGGGTGTGTGCAGTGTTTCTGTAGTGACAAGAAAGTTCTAGAGATGAGGGGACTTCTGGAAACGTGATAGCGGCAGCAGTAGCCACAGCAGCAGGCCTGTCAACATCCGGGTGCACAGCGCTCATTCTGCCACAGCGCCGCCACAGGCAGGGAGGGGGTACGACAGGACAACGTTTTAATGAGACAGCGAACCTTTCACATCATATGAAAATACACGAGAGCACAACGTAAACTGTTACATTTTGAAACGTCCAGAACTCTCAAGTGTTCTGTGACGGGTTTGCTTTCTGTCCCCAGAGTCAGAACAAAACATGGAGAAGCAGCGTTCAGTTATTCCAAATATCTGGAACAAACTACCAGAAACCTGCAGGTCCACTGCAACTCTTACTACTTTTAAATCCAGGCTGAAGACTTTTCTTTTTGCCGCTGCTTATAATGCTATTCATATCTTACATTGCACTGTAACTTTTATTTATGTATTTTATACCTGTGTTATTCATGTTTTATATTTATTTTATTATCGTTGCTTTTTAAACTGTTTTTAAATGCCATTTTGCCATAATGTGTTTCCTTACATCATCTCTAAAAAATAAGTTTTAATTTATACATTTATTATTTTTGTATAAAAATATATTTGTATCTAAAAAGTATCTTCACTAAAATATATATTTCACCAAATAACTGCCATGTAATAAAAAGTACAAATAACTCACAATTGTTGGTATACACTGTATTACATCAATAAATGCACTTTAAACCACATATGAACTTCCAGTGAGTGAATAAATGAGTGACAATGAACTTCTCATGGACAATGACACAATTACATTTATTACATATAACAGATCATTTTCTTTTTAAAGTGTCTGTACTGTATGAAAGCAAACACCAAAATAAGGCAAAAGAAACTCCACCTCTCCCTCTGCTACAAGCTCACTTATCAATAGCAGTCAAACGTACAGTATCAAGAGGCCTGCAGATAAAGCAAAGAGAGCGGATTCCAAACAAATGGTTTGCTCGCTAATAAAGTGAAAACGATTTTGCATAGGGTTCCCTTGGGGGCAAAGGCACAATTACAAGCATCTCCAAAATCAAGCTTAACCTCACAGCAGTCAGACTTAATCTCACACACTTTAATTTGGAGTGAGGTTTGTGAGGCTAAACTAAGATCAACTGAAGGGACACCACAGAAGCATTACTTCATCATAAAAAAAGTGTCTGCTGTTTTACTCTTTGCATAGAGTATAGTCAGTAAAACTAATTTTGTACGAACCTGAGGGAGAAAAATGGCAACAAGGCACAACGTCAAGCATGTTCACAGACAAGATACAGTATATAACACACAATACATAAAGTTATCAAGGCTTTACAGGTCCATATATGCATTTATATACGTGTAATAACAAGAATGGATTGTGTGCACAGCTAAATAGTAGCGGTGTAACTCTACATGAGGCTAAATATAAGGCCATCTCACTTTGGTGATTGTTGACAAAAGCCAGATACACTGAGTAGATGCATCGCCTACAGGCAGCAGCAGTGCTCAATTACTATTCTAGAAACAACAGTGATCCCTTGTTTTCAACATGTCACAATACAAACATAATTTAGATATATATGATAGAAAAAGGTATAAAAAAACAATAATAATATGGAATGTTTTCCCTTAACCTCACGATTACAAGGAAGCAGAGACAGGATGGACTGAGAATCGTCAGGCACTTGGAGAAGAAACGTACAGCAGGAGTAAACATTAGTGCAAAGCCACTTTAAAGGCAGAGGAATGATTCAGCATGTGATAGTAAAAGAAAAAAAGAAGAACGAGAGTAAAGACTTAGAAGGAGTGCACAGGGTGTTGCTCAGATAATTGGCTCCATGGCGCTGGAGGTGGTGTGCAAGCGTAGGGTGTGTCTGCAGAGCGGCTGCAGAATCCAGTGCATGTCTGTCCATGGTGTCTTATGATTAACGGCGGCTTAGATAAAGCGCACAAGCTTTTATTTGAAGTCTTTTATAAGATAAACTGCTAAATGTTGTGGAATTTTGGTTTCCTGCAAATTCAGATGTAGAGGAGGAAGCAGTGATCGAGAATTACTTTTGTTATCATTACATAATATATCCTAAAATACAAAAATAATCCAGGATCAGTGCCACATTGCCACCGCAGAATGCAGCTCTGTTACTGGTCCTGAGTCAGTGGAGTGTACGTGCGTGTGTGTATAAGGGTATTTTTTATAGACTGGTGCAGGAATGAGTCCCAAAACCCGGAAATGAGTTAGCATTTGACCATTTCTGGTTCCCTCTTTGCTGATTTAACGTTTTTAAGGAGATTCTTTGGGTACAGGTCTTTGGCTAACACAAGCTTGAGAGATTTTCAGGTTTTGTTGTATGAAATAAAATACGTAAGCAAATGTACCTCTCGTAAATGTCTGAAGCTTCTATATTTCATTAAAATAGCTGTTTCTGGCCCGGCCGTGGCGCAACTGGTCCTTTCCGGATCCCACCCCGACTCTCTCTCCCACTTTCCTGTCACTCTCCACTGGCCTGTCGGATTAAAGGCAAAAAGCCCCCCAGAAATAACTTTTAAAAAAAAATCTAAATGAGAGTTCCAAACATCATCACGCAAAACATAAGCCACCTTTAGCTTAGCAGAGTTGAAGTGAGGTCATAGGAATGGATGTTGTTAAGTTATAGCCTCATATAGCTTATATAACCTTTTAATTTCAGCTGATTGCATCAACGCTTCAAAAATCATAACATTTGTGTTACTTTGTGGAAATAATCCTGCTGAAGAAAGTATTATGATCAAATTTTGGGCAATATTCCAAAATCCAATGGAAATATCTTAACTGCTTGTTGTTGAGGGACCCCCTAGTTATGCTAACTTCCAGGTTTGCCTACATAAATGATTGCTGCACCACACTATTGGTCAGAGCTAGTTAAAGGCACCAGCTGTGGCGTCCCCACTTGTGACATTTTGAGTCCCGGGTGTGACTTAACATCAGGTGCACCCTCACTGTCCACGCTGCCCTCAGCCGCAGCCTGCCGCTCGCACATACTGCCCAGCAGCTGAGCGGTTTTGAAGACTGAGGCGTGACCCGCAGGCTGCAGGGACTGGACCTTCTGCAGGTTCTGGAGGGTCCGCAGCATCTCCGCGGACACGATAGGCAAATGCTGTTCCTGGATCAGGCTGTTGGTGGCAGAACGTGTGACACCGTCACGCAGTGCTGAGGACCGGGGAGCCGGCCTGGTCCGCTGAGTAGCCGGGGCTCGGACACAGCTCGATGTTTTCTTCTGCGGTGGGGGAGAATCTTCCTCATCCTCCACCGATTGGTCGCTCGAAGGTACGGTGCTGTCATCTGAGTCATCGCTCACACCCTCATCAATGTCTTCGTCATCTTCTTCCTCTTTGATGCCATCTCCATCGGTGATGTAGATCATATCTTTGGGCAGAGAGGTAAACTGGTACACGAGACGCTGGCCTTCAACTTTATTCAGTATGCCTCTCTGGTAGTAGTACCTATATGAACAGAAAGAATTAGCGTTAATAAAAACAAATCAAGCAAAAACAAAATATATTGACATAAAGTACAGTTATGACCGCTGCTGCGTCTCACGTTGAATATTTTATTTAGTACACTGCCATGTTGTGCATTGTGAACACTTGTGCAGTGTGTGAATTTTGACTGTGTGGTGTTGTCTCAAATCGGACACAGCTGCTCTGCCCTCACTGGAAGAGATGATTGCAGCTGTTAGCTAGCTAGCTAGTTTGTAGTACCAAATCATTAAAGACTTTTCGATTAACCCTAGAAAATTAGCGGTTGCATCCTTTGGACACCAGTATGTTGTTCTGTGGCTTAAAAAAAACCAAACACATGCGTAACTCTTAGTTGTTTACTGAAGCATTCATATTTACAGTTCGCCGTGTAATATCTGCTATAGCCAAGATTGTTATTGTTTAGTGCAAGAAGTATCCAGCATTCCACACTCAACCTTTTGACTGTTGAGTCAAAAGGCTGCTGAGACTTATGAATTCAAAACAGCACATGTAAGTACAGAAGTACGCAATTTGAGGCACAGCATGAGTTAAAATGTCATTTTGAACCTTCTTTTGTAGTTTACCTAAGAGCTCTGCCCATCGTCTCATAATTCATATCCGGCTTGTTCTTGTGTTTGCCCCAGAGTCTGGCCACCGCTTTTGAGTTGACTAACTTGAAGATGCCTGCATGGGGATCAGTCCATTTAATGTAGCGGGGGCAGACCTGTCGATCCTGGAGCAACTCCATCAGGAACTGCCACAGGTACAGTGTGTTTCCTCCTGAAGGACAAACACAGGAAACATGATGGAAAAGGAAAGTCGAAGAAACAACATTGAAAATGACTGTCGTAAAAGCTTTGTTGCAAAGGTTAGTGAACCCCTGGGATGCACAGTGGTTTCTCTCATCTCACTGAGCATGTATTGCAGCGGCCTTAATGTAGCTCAGGCGGCATTTATTTCAGACTTGCGCCGGTATAAATCAAGGCTGATCCCCATGTTGGCATGACCACAAATGAAATCATTGGAGTTAGGACCATAGGAGACACCCTTCCACAAAGCCTTCCTTCACATAAATATTCTAAAAATAATTGATAAATAAATGAAGTTTTAGCTTTAGTCCAATAGCCAGCCTTTTTGAGTGAAACTACATTAGTAGGTACAAAAATGTTGCGACACATAACATAAATATCAGCCACTGCTATCTGCGAACGGAAACTTGTTTTTACGATTTTTGCCGGTTGCATTGAACAAGGAAAATAGGCCGATACTGATGTTGGGCTGATGGGTTGTGGAAACTTTACTAGGGCTTTTGTGACATTTTGGTGAAGGTGAATCTGGCAACTATACAGACTTGAGGCCAACATGTAACACTGCCTCCACATTGATGCATGATACACATCCAAAAAAGGGCTTAAAGGGGCCTGTGCTGCCAAAAACCAATATAACACATTACAGGAAAGAAAAAAACCCAAAAAGCATAATAGGGCACCTTTAACAACTGTTGTCATATGTGACGATACCTTTGTTGTATTTGTCCTTCTTCACTACAATATCTGGCGTTGGAGACTCTGCCCTTCTATGACGAGGTTTTCTCCCTGAGTGTTTGAAAAAACAAAAGCAGAAGTCATATACAAGATATTTTATATCACAACAGTTATTTACTGTTACGCCAATAACTTTAGAAAGTGACTGACCTCTCTTTTTTGACTGCAGCTGTGTTGCAGGCTTCTTGGTGTGCAGCGAGTGCCATTGCGGCTGATCAACAGCTCCCACAATCCCCTCTGCTGACACGGTCACCTGGGTAACAGGAGTTGTGATGACATCACCCAGTGACGGTAGGAAGGTCTGGGCTGCAGGGGGGCACAAACAGATTTAATGAAAGAGAACAGCATTGTGACCACCATGTCTAAAAATAACATGGCGCACTCAAACATGTTGTACATCAAAAAGCAGTGGCATGGTTTTATTCATCTTCGCTCTGTTCATGTTAACATAAGTGTGTGTGCTTGTGTGTGTGTGCTTACAGTAGTGTTCTAGTGACAAGGTGTCAGGGCAGTCCATGTTAAGAAGAGAGTCAGCAGCAACAAGTGTCTCCATGGTTTCTTCCTCTCCACTTTCATATTGCTCCACTGCAGGTCACAGAGATGGGAGTGACAAACAAAAACATTTTTTTAACAGATGAAGGAGGGTGGCATTCAGTAGTAATTCAACACTAGAAACACAGGGAGGATGAATGCTGAAAGTTGAGCCAAATTACAAGGAACCTCCACTCACAGCAGGAGATATCTAGCAATGCAGATGGTTTTAGTTAGCATCGCAAGATAAGTGGCTCTGTACATTGTCCTGCTATCCCAATACAAATTTGATCGAACTGTTTTCCATTTAAGAAAAATATAGAGGAAATATATTACAGATGCTAATCGGGAGCACCACATATAAGCCACTCCACCTTTGAAATGGCATACATTTAAGAGACATGGGAAAGTGGCTCCTAACCTTTTTCTGTCTCAACACCTTTTAGATAGGTTCAAGTGCCCCGTTATTGTACCCCACTCACCCTACGGACTTCGCCACCACTGCCCATGGTGGAAGCAGCAACCGGACAATACACCGTTAATCCATTCGCTTTCTTTTCAGGCCTTTGTGTTATTTAACTAGTTTTAGGCCTAACTCATTCTCAATCACAACATTAGGGTGGACAGTTGAGGTTCTAAAACTGGCACATTTGGAAGTAGGTGTGCCCTGTTTAGGAGGTCTATTTTATCCTTCTACTCCAAGACATGTCATTGGCAAATATTGTACTTTTATCCAACTACATGTATTCAACATTTTAAGCTACTCATCAAAAATGTTAACATTATACATCTCTAAAAAATATGTTTGGTGTCAGTTTGTACGTTTATCTACTTGAGTCAAATACTATTTGATGCAAGAATATTATATAATAATATGTAGTATAATAAATCGCACATGGAGGCCATTTTTCTGAAGAATTACTGCCCTTACTTTAAATACTTAGTACTTGCTGATAATACTTCTGTACTTTTACTCAAGTAATGAATCTGAATACTTCTTCCACCACTGCTTATAGTGTTTTTACTTCCAACAACAATATTGGCCTCGTTGGGCTTCCGCTGTTTATCACACATCAGCGTAGTTATCTCGCCACATGCATGTCCCCGAAGCAGAATATCATCAAAAGGGAGTGAATTTTCTTCTGCGCATTAATTTACGTGACGTGAACAGGCTGGGAGGCGGTGGGCTAGCTAACAGCTGTGTGTCGTGGGCTCAAACACGCTCTCCCGCCGAGAAAAACCAGCATACGATATGTCAAAACAGAAGGCCATGTTTATACAAACACGGCAGGTAAGTTGCTTCCCCAAAAACAATTGCAATCTTAAAATAAATTGTCCATGACGGTGTGCAAGCGATGTCACTCACTATTAGCTTGTTACCAGAGCCTCGCCATGCCCAACTTCAGCTGCACGCAACCAGAGTAAAGTCGGAA
Source organism: Eleginops maclovinus (assembly GCF_036324505.1). Lineage (NCBI taxonomy): Eukaryota > Metazoa > Chordata > Actinopteri > Perciformes > Eleginopidae > Eleginops > Eleginops maclovinus. The sequence goes on from NC_086354.1 coordinate 8,297,352, forward strand.
AACAACAAGATATAGTGATATAACTTACTTTTAATTTCCAGCACGGGTGAGGAACTAGCTGTAGCATGTGTGCTGTATTCCGAATTGACCAAGTCTACATCCTTAAGTGATTCATTAACGGTCTATCCCAAACACAAGCCAGGAATGTTTTGTTTCACTTCCTGATTTTTTTTTGCTGAGGGTGTCTCATCCATGTGCGAGGGTTCCGACTGCGCATGTGTCCCTTGCCTCTTTGCTGTGGGTTTACATCTAGTGGAACTTTTAATATAGTAGGAATAACGTTTAGACCGATAATAATAATTTCATCGGACTATTTTTAACCTGTAATCCCTGGTCAAGGTGTTACAAAAGGCCTCATATAAGGTGGAAAAGTACTCAGATCTTGTACTTGAGTAAAAATAGAAGTAATGTACGAATACTCTTTTACAAGTAAAAGTCCTGCATTCAAAATGTCACTCAAGTAAAAGTAAAAACGTATTAGCATCAAAATGTACTTAAAGTACTAAAAGTACTCATTTTGCAGATTAGCCCATTTCAGAATAACATATGTTTTGATTATAATTAAATTATAATTCAAGTGTTTATCAAAGCTGGCTAAAGGTGCAGCTAGTTTTGATGACTAAGTATACTGCAGGGTAGCTTGTGAATTTTCTCCAGGTGCAGTTAAAGTCTGATTTAAGTGTTGATTATATTTCCAAATGTGCAAAGTAACTAAAGGTATTAAATACATGTGGTTGAGTAAAAGTACACAATGCACCTCTGAATTGTAGTGGAGTTGAATTACAAAGTACAACAAAATGGAATTACACGAGTAGCTCAAAATGTTACCTGAGTACAGTACTTGAGTAAATGTACTTAATTACTCTTCACCACTGCATATAATACATCAGAACAAAAACAGAAACAGGGCATGCGGTTTAGAGATTGAAAAAGTCCACACCGTTGTAAAAAGGCATCTGAAAGACACCCCTGATGACAGAGTTACTATTTGTATTCCTGCTGTTAAAGTCAACAAGTGGTATTAGAGCTGTGGGATTAAGATCAATTGAATTTATTTACTCAAGATTTATAAATGATTTACCCTAGCTAAATTGAAAATATATATATTTTTAACCGCTAGTACTCTGTTTAGATTTCACAGTAGGAACTCCTTCTGTATCCTTATTCATTCATTTCGGAACTAATTTATTGCCTTCCAGGCCCTTTTGAGTTGTTATAGGTTCTTCCAGTAACCTTGAGGCTCCCTTTATTCCAAGGGTGTATTCCAAGCTCAACATAGCATATTTGATAGGTATTCCCAAATTCAAATAAGATTTAAAAACAACTGTGCAGCAACAGGTAAATAAAGGCTGGGGTTGTGTGTGTTGTTTGTACTGACCTTTGAACAGCTGCTGGTGATGCTGTGACTGTTCACACGCTAGCCCTGCATATGAGAGCAGGTGTGGATGGGGAAGCTGCTCCACAATCACCGCGGGGTAATCCGAGTAAACCCCCAACTGCAACAAAAAGACAATCAGATTAGATTAGATTACAATTTGTCGGATTTAGATATGTGCTCAGTTTCAATAGACGGAGAGAAGCCGCTGCTTACCTGTGACATGTTAACATGGTCACTGGCAAAGTCAAAGATGAGCTCCGACTGCTGTAGCATGGCCGAATCTCCCAAACACACACAACCTTAACTGCGTGAGAACAGCATCACAGCTGTCATATGAAGATAACTAACGATTGAATGTGTTTTTATATCCCGACAGATCCAGCTCTTCGAGAGAATCTTCAAATACCAGGGTAGATCTACCAGAAACCTCCACACAGGATGCAACGATGAGGCCGCTCTCCTTCCATGCGGCTCAATCCAGCAGTGATGTGAGTAAACTAATTGACCAGAGACTCAGAGGCGTCACAGGAAGCTGGTGCTCTGCTTCGACTCTCGATGAGGAAGTGGGGGCTGCTAAACAACCCTGTGGTCTGACCGAACCTGCAAGATCACAAAATAGAGAAACGAGAGCAAATATGTGAGCTGCTTTTTACAAAAACCTGAAGAAGTGAGTATACCACACCTGCAGTGAGCAACAAGTGCCAGTTTTCAAACAAAATGTCAGAATAATTAAAAAAACGTTGGTCACTCTGATCTGAAAGGGCGGGGAAAACAGCCCACTAAACTTCCCTCTTTGATATATCTCATGCTTTTGCTCTTATCTTGCCTCTAAAAGAGACTAAACTAGCAACAGGAAGGAAGCGCTTGCACTGCAATGTGTGCTCTCGCTGTGTGTATGTGTGTGTGGTACAGATAGGGGGAGGCAGCTGGCGTTGAACTTAAAACATCATCTCTTTGCACGATGTTCAAGGTTTCAGGGGCGTTATGAGCACATTCCACCATGACTGTGAATCGGACGTTTAGAACAATAAACTGTTACTGCCCCCCCCCCCCCCCCCGTTCCCTACCAGTCACTTTCTTTTCTTCACTTCCTCTGGCCAATTCCTTTTTAATCGGAAAATGTATAATAATTCCGTGTGTGTGTGTGTGTGTGTGTGTGTGTGTGTGTGTGTGTGTGTGTGTGTGTGTGTGTGTGTGTGTGTGTGTGTGTGTGTGTGTGTGTGTGTGTGTGTGTGTGTGTGTGTGTGTGTGTGTGTGTGTGTGTGTGTGTGTGTGTGTGTGTGTGTGTGTGTGTGTGTGTGTGTGTGTGTGTGTGTGTGTGTGTGTGTGTGTGTGGTGGAAGCACAACATGTTTGGGTCAGTTATCACACAGGAAGCACAGCTCAGTTTAGGAGGCACCGCTTCCTGAGTTCCTGTGCCAAACCGCTGCCAACATCATCTGCCAGCAATGGCCTTCTACATTTTTCAGCTTCCTCCGATGTGTGTTGTGCTCAACGATTTAGGACACAAGTTAAATAGAGGATAGTTTCTCTCAGCATTGTTTTCAATGTAATGTATGCGGTATGCAAAGGTTTATAAGAGGAGAGATAAGATGTTTAAAGGGGGAATCTATTTATTAATATGAAAAATCGCCTTTTCACTGCTTGTGCACAAACAATTAACTCTCTGGAGTGCCTACCCTTTATACTCTGAAAAATCTTTTTTATGGACTGCTGCTTTTACAAAATTTAACAAGCCATTCAGATTTGGCTTTATTTTCTATGTCACATGAAGCATAATTAGAATCTTCATTTCCACGAACGACTTGAAAATGATCTTACTGTGCTTTTCGGACGAGGTCTTAAAGAGGCAGGCGCTCCAATGGAGCGTTTCAGAAATCAGAGGATTACGGGTATATTCAGACGGACATTATGAGAGAAAAAAAGTGTTTTTTAAACACAAAAGCATGTAAACATGATCTAGTTGAAACCTAAAAATACAATAAGAACCTACAAATTAGCATAATGTCTCCTTTAAATAATTCTAAAGTCAATGAGGAGAAATAAACCCATTCTTTACTATAATGTTCTGTATGATGTATAAAAAGCTTTACTGTTTGAACGGTTACAGCTGAATCTGAAAAGAAATCTGAATATAATAGTCTACTATGATAGGAGTTCGTCTTAAGTTGTTGGGTTTAAAACTAGAGGTCAAACAAAACAAGCAACTTGAAGATAGCTTTTTGAGCTTTGGGGAAAAGGCAAAGGCTTTTGTCAATATCTATTTTAGAAAATATTAAGAATTTGCAGTCCAAAAGGAGATTGTTTAATATAAATCATGTTGTTAATGTAATGAACAGATAGTAGTTTGTTGCAGCAACATTAATTAACAGCTACTTCATAACCTGAAAATCCTGCTCTGTGTGTACAGAATGGCAAAGTGCCTAGCTTCTCTTTTTTTTTTCACTATCAATAAACATACACGAAGCTACTTGTATATACAGATTTTGACTTTTTTTTACGAGTGGTAGCCACTACTGCCTGCCATTGTGCCGTGTGTACATACAGTATGAGTATTGTCAGCATGCCCTGCAGCCTGCTGCTTCTATAGAGGAGTCCCTGAACAGCACAGAGCCTTTGTTCATCAGCACTCCGGTCACATAGGTTCTTCTCTGTGGCCTCGGCTCCGGGATCTGACTCTGTGAAGTGGTTGCCAGGCCCCTAAGGACACTGATAAGCCCCCCATAACATTCATTCCCCAGTTTGCGCGCATGTGTGTGTGTGCAAGAGAGAGTCAGCGATAGAAAGAGTGTGGCGGCTGTGTTTGACAGAAAGGGGCTGTGTGTGTGTGTGTGTGTGAGAATTAGGCCAGGCTGATAACAGTATGGCAAGCGAGGGAGCTGCTGATAAGCCCTTCTTGTTGCTCTCTGGCCTTGTTAAATGAACACAGTGAAAAATGCAGTCTGTGTGGGGAGAGCAGGAGATTGGTGGAGGTGGTCACAACACACTTCTGTTTTCTGGGGGGTTCCTTGTATACACTTGTGGTTTCGCCATGATTACTAGCTAAAATGTACTTTTTACAAAACAAATGTGGTTAAAATTCATCAAAAAGCCACGCTGAGAAACTCACACACACTTTCTGAAAAATACTTTCACTTTCCTTTCAACACATGGCATGCAACAGCAGACTAGCACTTTCTGTAGCTTTATCATTTCTAATAAAGAGTAGTGGGCCTGTTTTAATGAAGAAGAAGCAGTGGGCTTACCTTGTGTTTACAGCATGTGTCTGACAGAGCAGCAGCTGGCCACAGGATCCAGAAGAGGAACGGAAATTGTTCTCATCCCTTTTGGCAAACAGTGAACCTTCATGTGCGTACAGACCTGGGATCAGCTTCCTGTCGAGAATACACTGTCACCAATGAAACTGCCACATTGGCTTTAGAGCAATGTAGAATTGTTTTTTCTTCTTCTTCTTCTTCTCGTCAGACCTTGCCAGTTATTGCTTCCTCTTTTTTTTTTTTTTTACCCGGGTACTGCCCCCCCTGTGAGTTCTGATTGGTTACCTGTGTTGTGACTCAAGGTAACCCATAGTGACCATTGTCAGTGAGAGGCAAATGTAAACACGGGTGTATTTGCAATGTAAAGCAGCAGAAAGCAAAGCAACCTATCTGCAAACAGCCTGGTGCTGTGTGATGACCTCACCACATATCAGATCAGTTGGTCACCCTCAGCTAAGCACAAATGAATATGATACAATATAAGAAGTTATGTTTGACAGATAATCTTAACAAACTGGCTTCAATATGGCTCCAAAATAGAGTTTAAAATATACAATGACAATGATCAGATATATTTTACAATACACTAATAGGATCAGGTGCAGAAAACAAATGAAAAACAAATACAAAATACATATAAATGAAATACATAAAAGGGCTAAGCCTTTTTATATAAATCCTATTTAAAAGGAAATACTATTAAGTGTGGTTGTTTTCTACTTTTCATTATGGCTTTTTTTAATAAAGATACAAATACATTTATAGCTTTCATAGTATGACTCAAAATCAATACAGAATTCTAATAATATGTTAGAAAAGTAAGACACACAGTTTATTTTAATATTGTTCTTTTTAAATCTTTTTAAATTTATAGCTCACACTTTTTTTAATGAACCACAAAGCCTTCAGGATACAGATACATAAATAAAAAACACATCTGCCTTTATCGAGTCCCTGATGCGCCCTAGTGGGTAAACTCTGCATTGACACCCTCACCACAGGGTGAGCAATGTCCTTACTGCCTCCCTCTTTCTTTTAATTATGAAAAAGTGTGTATGAAAACCCACCACTGACTTTGGTTGAGTGATTCTCATGGGTCTGGTGCAGGCTTTATGATCACTGATTCACACTGTTTCTTGTAAATTGTCAGCCCTCTACTGAGAATGGGGCCTTCTGCAGCCAGCCATGCTGTCTCTGTATACTGTCATAGCTTTACCGGTTATATAACTACCCTCTCTGTGAACCTCAAGAAAAGATAGCTTCTCATGCATTACAGTCATATGTCCACAAATAGATACAAAACAGTTGGTGTAGTGTGAGAACTTGTTTGATAAAGCTTTTCATACCGTATATGATTTTTGCTTTAGAAAGAAGGTCTAATGACGATATCTAGAGACTGACCATTAATAGTTATAGTCACTTATTTATTACAAAATTGGGGTTTGAGGATCTTAAAATGTTCATCTTTTGAATATGTGCAGGGAACAGCATTTTTATGAAAAGATTATTCCATCTTTAATCTGATCCATATACATGCAATATCTGTGGGTGGGTGGTGTGCGATAAAGCAGAATAAATCAAGGTTCATTCTTTCATTTATCTTTTTTTTCCCCGCACTTTTGCAACACCAGGCAGCTTCAAGAATGTGCTGGTTTGGCTCAAACACATGTTAACTCCCATAATGTTTTTTATAAAGAAGCAGAGGGTATTTTATTGTTGCAATGTGTGTATGTGTGACTACAAGGGAGAAAGGTATTCTTACTGAGAAATTATTAATTTCCTGCAAGTAATCCAACTAAATCGCGGTCATTATTTTCAGTTTAGGTAATAATCACAAGTGTGAAGCTTGTTTTTATTTAGAGTTCCAACTGTGTAACGCTAAAGTGATAAGGGACTGTATGAAAATTATTATAGTGCTCGGAAAACGGGAAAACAATTAACTTTTTTTTCTCTCATTAATTTTTCAATAGCGTTTGACTCCAAATCAATGCAGAATTGTGATAATATGCTAAGAGACTAAAAGATACGGCTTTCTACTGGATCATTATTTTATATGAATATTGTTCGGAAAATTCAGGCCTTTTTTAATGAAAAGTCTTAATTTCTTGTTTTTATTTAGTTTATTCTCAACTACAAAGTCATCTACAAGATGACGGATACATAAAGTAAAAACACATCTGTCTTCATCCATTTCCAGTTGTTTTATTCAGCGATTGAATTTCACACGTGAACTGTGTAAAGCTGAAGTGATAAGGGACTTTTATTTTTAAATTATTATAATGGAAGACAAATGAAAATCCATCCATCCATCTTCTCCCGCTTTTCCGTCAGAGTCGTGGAGGTAACAGCTCCAGCAGAGAGCCCCAAACTTCTCTTTCCCTGGCCACATCAACCAGCTCTGACTGGGGGATTCCAAGGTGCTCCCAGGCCAGCGAAGAGATATAATCCCTCCACCTGGTCCTAGGTCTACCCCTCGGTCTCTTCCCAGCTGGATGTGCCTGGAACACAGGGAGGCGCCCAGGTGGCATCCTTACTAGGTGCCCGAACCAACTCAACTGGCTCCTTTCAACGCGAAGGAGCAGCGGTTCTACTCCGAGTCCCTCCTGGATGACTGAACTTCTCACCGTATCCCTAAGGGAGATGCCAGCCACCCTGCGGAGAAATCCCATTTCGGCCACTTGTATCCGCAATCTCGTTCTTTTGGTCATGACCCACCCTTCATGACCATAGGTAAGGGTAGGAACGAAAATGGCCCGGTAGACAGAGAGCTTTGCCTTCTGGCTCTGCTCTCTTTTCGTCACAACGGTGCGGTAAAGTGACTGCAGTACCGCTCCCGCTGCTCCTAATCTCCGGCCCATCTCACGCTACATTGTTCCCTCACTCGAGAACAAAACCCCGAGATATTTGAACTCCTTCACTTGGGGTAAGGCGTCATTCCCTACCTGGAGTGGACAGTCCATTGGTTTCCTGCTGAGAACCATGGCCTCAGATTTGGAGTTGCTGATCCTCATCCAGCTGCTTCACACTCGGCCGCGAACCGATCCAGTGAGTGCTGAAGGTCACAGACCGATGAAGCCCTTAGGACCACATCATCTGCAAAAAGTAGTGGTGCATTCCTTAGCCCACCGAACTGCAAACCCCCTCCCCCACAACTACGCCTCAAAATCCTGTCCAGGAATATCACAAACAGGATTGGTGACAAAGCGCAGCCCTGGCGGAGGCCAACCCTCACCGGAAATCGGTTCGACGTGCTACCTAGGACCCTGACACAGCTCTCGCTTTGGGAGTACAGAGGTTGGATGGCCTTGAGTAGAGTCCCCCTCACCCATACTCCCGCAGCACCTCCCACAGTATCTCCCTGGGAACCCGGTCATACGCATTCTCCAAATCCACAAAGCACATGTAGACCGGATGAGCGTACTCCTAAGCCGCCTCGAGGATCCATGCGAGAGTAAAAAGCTGGTCCGTCGTTCCACGACCAGGACAAAATCTGCATTGTTCCTCCTCAATCTGAGCTTTGACAATCGGTCGGACCCTCCTTTCCAGCACCTTAGAGTACATTTTCCCGGGGATGCTGAGTAGTGTGATGCCTCTGTAATTGGTACACACCCTCTGATCCCCCTTTTTAAAAAGGGGAACCACCACCCAGGTCTGCCACTCCATCGGTACTGTTTCCGACTTCCACGCAATGTTGATGAGACGTGTCAACCATGACAGTCCCTCAACACCCAGAGCCTTCAGCATTTCTGGGCGGATCTCATCCACCCCCGGGGCTTTGCCACTGTGGAGTTGTTTGACTACCTCAGTGACTTCCCCCCCCAGCTCCGCCTCTAACATAGAGGGCGGAGTTGTCGGGTTCACGAGTTCCTCAAAGTGTTCCTTCCACCGCCCTAACACCCTATCAGTTGAGGTCAATAGCATCCCATCCTTACTGTACACAGCTTGGATGGTTCCCTGCTTCCCCCTCCTGAGGTGTTGGACGGTTTTCCAGAACAACTTTGGTGCCGTCCAAAAGTCTTTCTCCATGGCTTTTCCGAACTTTTCCCACACCCGCTGCTTTGCCTCGGCCACGGCTGAGGCTGCTACCCTTCAAGCCCGTCGATACCTTGCAACTGCGTCAGGAGTACCCAGGGATAACATATCCCGGAAGGCCTCCTTCTTCAGTCGGACGGCTTCCCTGACCACCGGTGTACACCAGGAGGTTCGAGGGTTACCACCCCTTGAGGCACCTAAGAACTTGAGACCACAGCTCCCTGCCGCAGCTTCGGCAATGGAGGCTTTGAACACCGCCCACTCTGGTTCAATGTCCCCACCCTCCACAGGGATGCCTGAAAAGCTCCGCCGGAGGTGTGAGTTGAAGGCCTCCTGGACTTGGGACTCCTCCAGACGTTCCCAGTTCACCCGCACTACACGTTTGGACTTACCAGGTCTGTCCAGAGGCTTCCCCTGCCACTCGACCCAACTCACCACCAGTTGGTGATCAGTTGACAACTCCGCCCCTCTCTTCACCCGAGTGTCCAAAACATGCGGCCTCAGGTCCGATGATACGATAACAAAATCGATCATGGACTTTCTGCCTAGGGTGCTCTGATACCACGTACACTTATGAGCATCCTTATGTTCGAACATGGTGTTTGTTATGGCCAATCCATGACTAGCACAGAAGTCCAGTAACAAACCACCACTCCGGTTCAGATCAGGGGGGCTGTTCCTCCCAATCACGCCCCTCCAAGTGTCTCCATCATTGCCAACGTGTGCGTTGAAGTCTCCCAGAAAGACTAAGGAGTCCCATTTAGGAGCCCCATACAGGACTCTTTTCATGGTGTTCAAGAAGGCCGAATACTCTGAACTGCTGTTTGGTGCATAAACACACACAACAGAGTTAGTCAGAGTTTTCCCCCCCATAACCCGCAGGCGTAGGGAGGCGACCTCGGAAATACTGCCGGTTCTCGGAAAAGTGAAAGACAAATGAAAATGTTTTCCCTAATTTATATTTTTTTGCCTTCTCCTCAATACAACAAATCAAATATTATATTACAGTTCATAATGAAGATACACAAACATTGTTGTATTAACTTGACTGTGTGGCAGAGTTTTCTTTTTTTTTTACACAAGGGCTCAAAGAAAACATGTATTACCTGTGTGTGGTTTGGTTTTTCTAGTAAAGTAAAACGTAACGTAAATAATGGTTCCCTAGTCCTTAAGTGGATTAATTTATTAGCTAATCGACAGATCAGTGAGACCGTTAAAATACCAATAAATATTAAATGTAAATATGTGTTTTTTTTCTTAATCTGCTTCGATTGGAAACTGAATATCTTTGTATTTGTCAGATAAAACAAGCAATTTAATAACATCACCGTGGGAAACTATGATAGGTATTTCTCACTTTTTGTCAAAAAAACGTATGGTGAAAATAAATTAGATTCAGATTTATTGACACTGAAAATAATCACGAGGTCCAGCCCTAATTGTGTCTGATAGACAGGCTTTCACCCCGTTGACCTCACTGAAGATGAAAACATCTGCACATTTAGTTGATGTAAGCTGCAAGTTGACAATTGTCACATTTTCAGCATTAGTCTCTGACTGACCAACGCAACATTGTTTTTGTTCGAAAAACGTTGTACCGGTCAACGTGTCCCGGAAGATTTCAATGTCCGTGACAAATGGGAGAAATTATGTCAAATGTTATCTGTGTTTATTATTGAACTTAAAAACAATTGATAGGAAGGCTATATAAAGAACGAGTTGATCAAGGCATGAAGATTATGTTTTTTTGTAAAAGCAGGCTATTTGGAATAGAAACCTGCCAATAGAATAAAGCAAACAAATATATATTACGAAAGGCAGATTTGACTGGTCAAAGTCTGGTAACTAACGACTAATGGACAAACTGCTATACACTCTGGCCCCATAGATTTGTCATCACACTGTCACACGACCAATACACAACACCACGTACACCACATAAAACTGAGGGAGAAGTAGATGAAAGACAGGCTCGAGAGTCCATGGTACGTCAGTCTGATGAATTCCTTCTGCTGGCCACGTCTGCTCACCTTCTGTTGCTTCTACTGCTGCACCAGTTTGTGTGTGTTGTCTATCGATATACATCTGTGAAAGTGAGCGATGAGTCATGTTTTTGTGTCATCTATCATCAATTCCTTCAAGTGTGAAATCAATGGCGTGTGACCAAAAACTGCACATCAAATGAGGCCAATATTTAGAAAGGCTTTTCACAAACGTGCACACTTGCATGCACACAGACCTTGGTGCCTTGACACACACACACTCAGTGACGCACTGATACAGAGACTCCCACCCACATAGCATTTGTTTTGCTTCCTTGTAGGCTGCATGAGGATATTCAGTTTGGTTTGACATTTTCCCATGAAGCTTTTCCATGGCTGATCCGCACGCACGCATGCACGCACGCACGCACGCACACACACACACACACACACACACACACACACACACACACACACACACACACACTCTCTCTCTCTCTCACTTGTTATTAAAGCATGTTTTTTTAGGCTCTTCCCAAACGTTGGTGGACGCTAATCCTGACTCCTTGTGCCTTTAATCCAGAATAAATTAATAATAAAAAGACACCAGAAGGTCTCACAGAGCAAGAAATGTGCATAAAGCTTTAGTATAGATATATATTCAGAGGAAGTAAAAAGAGTGGATAGTGAGCTTTACCCAAATAACTGATAGAACTATATGTGTCTGCATATCTAGATCTGCTATGCAGGATTTTTCCATGAGAAGGAGCTGCCAAATATTAGAAAGTTAAGTCAAACATCGTGCTCATACAACTGCTGGTAATTGTTTTTGAATGCAGTTCGCAGGCACAAGTCTGCCGAACATGCTGCCTAAATATGCATAATGGCGGATTTTTGTGGTGGAATAACATAAAAGAATGTTTGGAGAAGAGAAAGCAGAGAAGGGCCAAATCAGGTCTGTACACACCCCAACCCCTGAGACACACAACCCACAACTATCTACCCTCCAACCCTGCCATGTTTGAGCGATTTATGCTGGCTTCTATAACCATGGGGAGGAGAAACAAACTGTGTGTAATGGTATGTGGTCTGTTTGTGCATATGTGCTGTCAAAATGTACTGCACTCGTATTTGTGTTGGGACAGACAGTGTGTTTGTCTGACTGACTCTGTGTTCAATGCAGTCAGTAAGGGAAAAGTCCACAATGTTTTCATGGAGGACAGAAGCTCCCAGGCAAGCTAACATTATAAATCTAGGTTTACAGTAGATTTTATTGCTAATTATATAGCACTTTATGTCATTAACCTTTTGGCATTGATCCGCTGGAAGGTTTCGTCTCTGTTTTCTGGCTCCCAATAGCAATAAAAGTGGAATGAACTCCCTACAAAAGACTGCTGTAGCATTATGTTAGCCTTGGCTGAACTGGGGGGAGTTTATAGTACATTCGCTGTGCTAAAGTCTAGAGAGAGTATGAGATAAGTAAGGCGTAGCTTAAAAAAAGGCTACAATTCCATTAACCAATCTTTTGACATTTTTCTTTTGTATGTATTATACTGCATTCGTTCTAGAGAGTGTGAGATAAATTAAACTTGATTTAAACAATCATACCATTTCTTTAAACATCCTTAAAGATTTTAGGGAAATACGTTATTTGTCATTCTTGCAAAGAAATAAATGAGTTGATTGATATCACTATCATGTTTTTCTATAAGTCTAGGGGATGTTAGCTTAGCTTAGTCTAAAGACTTGGAGTGGAGGGAAACACCTAGTTTAGCTTTATCTAACGTTAACAAAATCTGCCTCCCAGCCTCTTAATCCCTGGGAAGAGTTAAGTAAACATATAAGATATAGTGGTAATAATTGGTTATATTTACGGACAAAGTCTGGCTAGCGGTTTGCCCACTATTTTGAGTTGTGATTGGTAAAAGAAGCAGCAGTTGGTTAGCTTAGCATAGAAAGTTACTGCGCCCATCCAAGAAATGGTGACATGACACCTTATAACCACAAACTTGTGTCTTCTGTAAAGATTAATCAGGGTTGAACTGTATGAAATTCAAAAATGGGTTACCTTTACGGTAAGGTAGGCTAATAAACACATTTCTAAAAGTGTCTAATCATTTTTTGCAAATTGACCTAATTAATCTGTAAGCATTAGCACTCTGATAGATTCATTTATAAAAGATTAACTGTTCTTACTGCTTCTAAATCACCAGTCACACGTTTTGTAGAGCAAATTAAGAGATTCTAAATTGACTCTGAACTAATTACACTTTGAAATACAGACTGTGCGGTAAGCAGCTCACTAAGCAGCGTTTGCAACTTTCTAAGCCTGTTTCTTTTTGTAGCAGGGATCGTAAGAGAAAAATCAATCACATCCGCAGAAAGTCGATGCCATTATCCACAAGCAGATACATCAATAACTCTGTTGAGAGAAGAAAGGAGTGAGTTTAGGGAGGAATGTACTGAATGTGATTTCTTTGAATAAAGTCTGCTCACAGCACTGGGTTTGATCTGATGTTCACCACATTGAATTATTTGGAACCATAATGGAGGAACGGAGGCAACATGGTTTATTGGGAGGAGTGAAGACAGGAATGTGGAGAGAAAGAGAAAGATGAGAGAGTAGGGAAAAGGTAAAAAACAATACAACAGAAAAAGTCTGTAGCAGATGAGCGAGTGAAAGCATGGAAAGCGGATGAAGACATGAATCGAGGCGGGGTGGTTAGAGAAATCACAGGACAGAGAGCTTCTTTGAGCTAACGTGACATGCGTGACACTGGTTTAGCCTGAAGGAACATTCCCAGGTCAGAGCTGTGTGTGTGTGTATTGGTGCTTGTGTGTGTGTTTGTGTGTGTCTGTGGAACTGGGGAGAAAAATTGAGTGATCACAGTAATGTTCTGTGTTAGCATGCACCATCACATGATGCCGCCTGCAGTCACACTTAAATCAACCCCTCGCATACACAAAAAGTCAGGACAAGATCACAGACAAAGCTAGTATATTCACACATAAATGATTATGACCATGTGTCTGAACGGATGTTTGCTTGAAAATGTGTGTTTTTAATTCATATAGAAAAAGACAAGTGACCGGTTTTTCTTTATTATATTCATGTTTATTTATTCCAAAAAGAAAGCCTGTTGTCATACCAGCTCTACTTTAGGGGTCAAATTAAGATAATGTGGATCAATACCTTCACAAAACACATGAAGCCTCAAGAACAGGCCAAATATTTAACAGTATCATACAATAGCTGAATAGTCACATAAATCACATCAACATCAGTAGTTCAATAACTGGTGGAAAAATAACATAGACAATGCATTTAAAGGCATTAATGTCACATGCGGGAAAGTACTCAATATAAAGGAAATACATAAAAAACATAACAAATGTCAGAGAAGAGCAAAAGTTTAAAATCTTCAAAGTTACTGCAGTGAGTGGTAGCAACGCAGTTTAACACTATATTGTCATCTGTACAATGTAGAAGTAACTGCAAGATTCAAAGCGTCAAAGTAACATTCACTATTACAGCTGCAAGGCTGATGAGCTGTCTTGGCTAATAGACCCTTGACCCCAAAATGATACACAGAACTTCGCCCACCGTTTAGTTTTGATATTTGTCGTTCTGAACACTTCTTTTGCCTGCTTCATTCACATCTCACACTTATATCCAAAAATACCGCTTTTGGAGAGCGCATGTTTCTTCTTGGACAGGAGGGGTGTGCAGCAGTCCATAATGGCAAGTGTTCAGAGTTTTTGTTAAAAAGAGTTTCCCCTCTCTGATTTCCAAAGGACGTCTTTTCAAAATGGAGGAGACTTTATATGATGTTTTTGACGAGGCACAAATAGGCATGTATCCTCATTCAGTCATCCATACTTCTTTTGTCATCATATCTATTCCTCTTTTACACTACCTCCCTCCTCAGGCTGTAGTGGACTTGTTGGTCATGCGGGAGTGGCTCTGGTCGGAGGCTCGATCGGTGACTTTCAGCTTCATGCACGACTGCTTCTCATCCATCAACATCTCAGCTGGTAGACACCAGCAGCACAGGCAGGACTAGAGGAGGGAGAAACGTGGATAGAAACATAATGAAGTATAGGCTGAAAGAAACATGCAGCTTCAGCATACATTGTTCAAACCTAATAGAAAAGTAAGCGGTTACTTTTTCTCTTTTGTTGCTGTTTACTGCGAGTTGCGTCGCTACATACGTAGTTTCTTAACATGTACTGCTGGCAAAGTAGGTCAGCAGGACAGACAGGTGCACATGTTCTGTCTCTATCTTTCCTTCCTTTTCTTTCTCCAAAGTGGCTCAAATGAAACTCACAACATGAGAAACGAGTTCCCTATCTCATACTCCGTAACTCTCGCAAAGTCAATAAGCTTAGCTGCTAGCAAGACCTTACACAGGTACTATCAAAACAAGTGAAGTAACGTAGTAAAGCCCTCCTGCTTGATTTGATCTTCTGCCTGGCTCAAGTGGGACATTGACCAGCGCCATGTGTAGAGCAGTTTAACGTATTTTTTACTTTTATCCATGTTTAAAAAAGGCTAGCAAAATGAGGAGTGCATGCCACACCTTGTGTTTCTTGGTATGTTGGAGGCCTAGAGGTAGTTCAAATAGTATGAAAGCTTTGTGACTTTCTTGGTAAGCTAAAAATACAAATACCATGTCTTTTGTTTGTCCTGTCAAAAGAAAAGCTAGGCCATGCAACTGGTTAGCTTAATTTAGCATATACGTACATCTTTTTTAATGTGTTTCTATCACTGGAAAATCTGAAAGAAAATACTTTCAAATTTAAACCACAACGAGTATTTCTTTTTTTAAGTAAGCTGTGAAAAATGGACTTCACATGACAATGTTCATAACTTGGATTACAGTTCATCTTTTAATAGGTGGATGATTCTAATGGAAACGTTTTCAGACTTAATGACAGGCTCAAAAGTACAGAGTGACCTCAGTTTTTTCTGTATCTATTGGTAGACTTTGCAGGAAATCTGTTTAAAGTTTATTTCTTAAATTGTGTATATATTCTTTAAGATATTTCGACTCTGAACATTGGATATGGTACAACCTTACCCTGAAGCAGTTCTTGAAGCGCTTGCTGACCATGTAGAGGGCGATTGGGTTGATGCAGGAGTTTACAGATGCCATGTTGATGCCAATGTAGTCCAGCACCAAAAAGAAACTAAAAGAGTTACAGAGACAAATTAGTTTACCATAACTCTGCCTTCCTGCGGGGTGAATCGTTATTCTACTGAATTCTCCAGTTTTCTCTGTCCTATATTTTCTTGTGCTCTGCAGATCATGTGTTGTCTTTTTATACCTGAGCAGTTCGCATCTGTTTGGATCTTTTTCATCATAAATGGTTAGCTTCAGGATACGGCTGAGGTGGAGAGGCAGCCAGCACAGAGCGAAGACCAGAACCAGACAGAACACCGTCTTAGCCACCTCTCTTCGCTGAACACACACATAAATCACAGTACAGTTTGTCCTGACAGTTCGGAGCCAGATGGGGACATGGTGAATTTTGGCACAAAGAAGTCTAACATCATTGAGATATTTTCGCCTAAAGGTTATTAAAGTGTTAAGCTGGAGTAGTGAAGAAGACACAACTGTATTTTTTATAGCTCTCATTTGACACACTAGTGAGTGTATGAATGGTCTTCTGTCAAGTTTTGAAAACAAAAGATTGATTTTGTTCCACTAGAGTTGAAAATTGTAATTTTTAACACTCTATATGAAGACTGTTAGTGATGACTAAAATGTGGGCCAAGTGAAATAAAAGCCCTCAGCGAACCTGTTTGAGGTGGTCACTGAGAGCAATCTGGACTCCATTCTTCTTCCTCAGCATCTCACAGGTCATCAAGGTGTAGAAAATAGCCGTGCAGACCAACGGCAGACAGAAATATGCACTAAACAGCCACCAGTCCTTTGCTGATTTATAAAACTACAGGGAAGAAATAGGAAAACAGCCCAGAGTTACACACAAGCATTTGTAGGAGAGAGCATAAGGTGAAACATGTCAGAGGAACATTTCACAGAGTATCCCCAGTCTGACCTGCACCGCATTAAGGGATTCAAGGGCGTATCTCCAATTCAGAGTACTTCAGTGGATCATTGTTGTTATTTTAGGATGGAAGCCTCATGAACACACATACAGTATATCGCACCCTCACAGGAACTGCACAGTTTTATGTCAGCCAAAAGAGCGATGACTCCTGGAATATACCATTATTTTATGGACAAAGCTTCACTGTCTTTAAACTCTGTCTAACCCTGATCTAGCCAGGAACTCCTTCCTAGTATAATTAGTATGCACATGTATTCATATACAAATCAGTGTGTGTGCGCTTCTCCTTGTGCGTCTTTACATGTCAGTATGTAATACAGTGGGGCAAAAAAGTATTTAGTCAGCCACCAATTGTGCAAGTTCTCCCATTTAAAAAGATGAGAGATGCCTGTAATTTTTATCATAGGTATACCTCAACTATGAGAGACAGAATGAGAAAAAAAAATCCAGAAAATCACATCGTAGGATTTTTAAAGAATTTATTTTCAAATGATTGTGGAAAATAAGTATTTGGTCAATAACAAAAGTTCATCTCAATACTTTGTTATATACCCTTTGTTGGCAATGACAGAGGTCAAACGTTTTCTGTAAGTCTTCACAAGTTTTCACACACTGTTGCTGGTATTTTGGCCCATTCCTCCATGCAGATCTCCTCTAAAGCAGTGATGTTTTGGGGCTGTCGCTGGGCAACACGGACTTTCAACTCCCTCCAAAGATTTTCTATGGGGTTGAGATCTGGAGACTGGCTAGGTCACTCCAGGACCTTGAAATGCTTCTTACGAAGCCACTCCTTCGTTGCCCTGGCGGTGTGTTTGGGATCATTGTCATGCTGAAAGACCCAGCCACGCTTCATCTTCAGTGCCCTTGCTGATGGAAGGAGGTTTTCACTCAAAATCTCACGATACATGGCCCCATTCATTCTTTCCTTTACACGGATCAGTCGTCCTGGTCCCTTTGCAGAAAAACAGCCCCAAAGCATGATGTTTCCACCCCCATGCTTCACAGTAGGCATGGTGCTCTTTGGATGCAACTCTGCATTCTTTCTCCTCTAAACACGACGAGTTGAGTTTTTACCAAAAAGTTCTATTTTGGTTTCATCTGACCATATGACATTCTCCCAATCCTCTTCTGGATCATCCAAATGCCCTCTAGCAAACTTCAGACGGGCCTGGACATGTACTGGCTTAAGCAGGGGGACACGTCTGGAACTGCAGGATTTAAGTCCCTGGCGGCGTAGTGTGTTACTGATGGTAGCCTCTGTTACTTTGGTCCCAGCTCTCTGCAGGTCATTCACTAGGTCCCCCCGTGTGGTTCTGGGATTTTTGCTCACCGTTCTTGTGATCATTTTGACCCCACGGGGTGAGATCTTGCGTGGAGCCCCAGATCGAGGGAGATTAGCAGTGGTCTTGTATGTCTTCCATTTTCTAATAATTGCTCCCACAGTTGATTTCTTCACACCAAGCTGCTTACCTATTGCAGATTCAGTTTTCCCAGCCTGGTGCAGGTCTACAATTTTGTCTCTGGTCTCCTTTGACAGCTCTTTGGCCATAGTGGAGTTTGGAGTATGACTGTTTGAGGTTGTGGACAGGTGTCTTTTATACTGATAACGATTTCAAAAAGGTGCAATTAATACAGGTAACGAGTGGAGGACAGAGGAGCCTCTTAAAGAAGAAGTTACAGGTCTGTGAGAGCCAGAAATCTTGCTTGTTTGTAGGTGACCAAATACTTATTTTACTGAGGAATTTACCAATGAATTCATTAAAAATCCTACAATGTGATTTCCTGGATTGTTTCCCCCATTCTGTCCCTCATAGTTGAGGTGTACCTATGATGAAAATTACAGGCATCTCTCATCTTTTTAAATGGGAGAACTTGCACAATTGGTGGCTGACTAAATACTTTTTGGCCCCACTGTATATGTGCATGTGCAGGTTTGCGACATGCACAGCTGTGTCAATACACACCATTTCCCCCCACACTGAATTACAAGCTTCATAGGGTCTGTGTGTCACAGCTCACCCTCATGAAATCAGTTTTCTGCATGGGGTGTAGCAAACAGATCCTCAAGTGTTCTCCTTTGTAGTCCATGGCGATCATGTCGAAGGCTATTGCCTCGGGCACAGCCAGGATGATGGATATTATCCAGATGAGCGCGATCTCGATAGCCATCCACTTTGGAACTCCGATACCTTTGATGCGGCTCCACGAGGCCACCGCACGATACCTGGTATATCCAACATGTGCAGTCAGTGAACTATCCAAATATTATTAGTTAAGGGAATGGGAACTGTTTGGGAAACAATAACCACTGTAGACAGGAGAGTTAGCTCAGAACATCGATGCCACTTTCATTTCTGTACATTAAATTTGTCTTAAACCAGGAGTGAGTTAACTGAGCTAACTAGCACGTTCAAGCTAACCAAAACCACAACATGCTATTAATTCCTTTTTTTGCACCACTGATTATGAAACCAGATGTAATGTGTGAATTGATTGATTACTTGTTAATAATAATAAGAGATTTTTAAGGCCTTTAAACACAGGGGCATGACAAAACAAATCAAAACTGTTCATACGGGCATTGATGCAAATTTGCGCCTTTTTCAATTTAAAATATCATATAGACTAGCAGGATCCTATTGATCCAGAGAAGTCTGTCTGAGGTAAACTGTTGTAGCTACATCAAGCTATATTATTGAGGGAATTTGAGCTCCCCTCCCACCGTTGTGCAGTTTATTTGTTTTGGGCTTTTTTCGTGAAAGGTAAGAACGGAAACAGATGAATCTGGAATATGCTGCCTTTGACTCGGTTAAAGAAATATCAAGTCTGTGCTCTTGCTTAGGACCAGACCTATGTTGTTGTGTTACAATTTTTATTTTGGATGCCTATTTTGCACAATTTGATTGGTTGACGCCATTAGAAGTGCCAAAGTTTAGAACAATCGACCATGTTCCGAAAAGGGATTACATTATATTGACCTTACTGAAGGTGGTCAGAAAGGTATTGTGTATATTCAAGAAAGATGCACTAATTCTTTAAGTAATTATAGTATCAGACATCCCTCTCTTATCCAGACAGACAAAACTGATATGTACATTCCAGCTTTTTCTAAACTAGGCCTATAGGAATGTAGTTGACAGTCAAATACAGACAATCTTAACATGTGCAATAAAATACTGTAAGTGTCAATGTATTGATCAGCAAAGTTAAATCAGGTCACAATTCAGGTCAAAGGTCATTTGTCTGAAATGTGATGTTCCCTTACAGTTGACATAACCTGAGGAAGTATGATGTGTCATGATTACCTGTCAATACTCAAAGCGCACAGACTCAGCACTGTGATCCCCACTGAGGCTTTCTGGACAAATGGCACCAGCTTGCACAGAGTCACTCCGAAAGGCCAGTCCTCCGCCAAGAGCTGAAAAAAGAGGCATAAAGAGTTGATGATAGATTGAAACCATGAGAGGGAGTGAAGCAAATCGTCTGGCTACACACTTTTCTCCCCAGCCCTCAGGCATCCAGTGTTGACCACGAATGCGTGAACCTGAACTTATCGGTTTCTACAAATATCAAAAAGCTTTTTCTCCCCTTGTTTTTTGGTTACATATTTCTGGTCTTTTCATGAAAACAAAGTGAGGCCTCTGTTTAGCCTCAAGGCACGGTAACCCAGACAGGTACAGTAGCTCCTGGAGAACAAAACTATGCTAAACCCATACAGTATTAAGACTTTTCATGTCTACTTTAGATGAGCTACTGGAATGTGAGTGTAGATCAATTGGAATCATATGTAACGCGGTATCTCCCCATACCACCCTGTCTCTCCTGTCTCTGCTCTGGTATGCAACAGCAGCCAGTTGTTTTAACATGCTTGCTCCCTTACCCAAATATACTTGGGTCTTTTCTCTCTCACTCCCTCTCTTTCTCTCACACACAAAAAATGAGCCCAACAGAAAATAACATACCGGAGACATAAGGGGATCTAGAGGGGCTCAGAATCCAGTAAAGTAATAACCCTGCAAAAGCCCCCTTGCAAAAGATTGTGTGTGTGCACCCACATGTTGTGTGCATTAGGAAAGGGTGTGTCTGTAAAGGGTTTAATATCCAATATGCAACACAAATATTTGCATATGACCTTAAAATACACTTTAATGAACTTAACCAAAATTACAATGAAAATCCAAGGGACTTTTAAACTGATTGGAATTTTAAATGATTTTAAGGCCAAAATAATAATCCCAGCTCACCTTATAAACATTAATGGGAATTGCGATGATGATGTGCAACAGGTCTCCGAGTGCCAGGCTGCCGATCAGGATGTTCGGCCCGTTACGCATGCACTTATTCTTATAGATGATTCTCAGCAGTGTGGAATTGCCAATAATACCCACGACAAACACCAGGCAGGACACCACCGTGTTGATGTACTTGAATGTGTCTCGGATTTCCGTGGGTCCGGTGCACATTGGAGGTAGCCGGCGGCGGGGCATGGTCATGTTGGGCCTCACCACACCTTGTGCATCTCTCTCCACAAGCCCAGGTCTTTGGGTCACAGCAATAAGGTCCTGGGGCATTCCTTCCTTCGGCTTTAGCTGCCCACTGACCACAAGGACGTAACCCGCCAAGAGGAGTACCTCCAAGCAGAGAAGATGAGTCTTCATGCTGGAAGCTGGTTGTCAATATGTTTTTTTATCCAACACGTCTGAAATTGACCTTCTTCGAGTGTGCCTGGAACACAAATAAGTACTTTATAATAATTGGACTTCAGGAACATAAAAAAAAAACTATTGAATCTGGGATATTAGGCTCCAGGGTTTATTATGTGACTATACTATAGCTCACGCAGCTGACAGCCTTATATAAAGTCGCTAAACCGCTAAATTAAGATCCGTAAGACACAAACAACACGGTAGCCAAATGTTTTGGGGCATACCATAGAGTCCCGGATCCATTCCCAGCTGGACAGACCACCTTTATTTCCCCACATTTTCTTCTGTTCACAATAGCTTGATATAAAATAGTGACATTAAAGGACCCTAAATTACTGTTGTTTATTAAAATCGCATTAGTTTTGCCGTTGATGGAATGTACAGAAAAATATGATAGCTGACAAGAAGAGAGGGTATTTGAAAAAGGGGAAAATTGTTTTTGATTTTGGCTGAATATTTTACATTTTTGGTAGGATTGGGGAAGAACTTTATTTATTTTATTATTTTAACTTCCCTTTAAGGAAATGGGTCACTACTAAGTAAAAAGTTCCATCAAAAATAAGATCATTTTCACATTTAGATGGTTTGTCAAGGTGCACTTTTGCAAAGGAAAGAAGTTCAATTTATGGATAACAGTTGTGTTAGCGTTCACACTGGTGACGTTCATTAGATGTTTGAATAGGATAGGTACATGATTAAAGAAGCCGTAACCACTGTTATATTGTCTTTGACATGAAGGTAGGGTTTCGCACTTTCAAGTCAATACAGGTTGAAGTAAACTTCAATAACCCTGAAGAAGGTTAAAAGGTTAAGTGACTTGGGAAAACGCCTTTTTTTTCATTTAAATAACCCCACCTAACAAACTCGTCCCCAAACCAATCAATAAATGTTCTCCTGTTTCTGCCGTTTAAGATCTTACTTACCTAACTCTCAGCTGATGTAGAAATCCTCCTCTTCATTTAAACACTCCCAGTAACTCTCAAGCTCTCAGGACAGAGAAAAGTTCCCAAATTGGAGGGATGCTGTTCCTGAAGTGACAGTGAAGTCATGTCTACCAGTAGCTGTCCTCTCTGTCACTGGTGTCAAAGGGAAAAAGCTGCAGCTCTGTGCTCTGGTCGGCCCCTCGTAGTTCCCTGCTCTCCACTACTGGCGGCTGAGTCTCAGTGTACACAGTCTCAAGAGTTTGCTGAGTTTGATCCCTGCCCCCCACACCTCTTCTGATGGGGGAAAGGGGGTGGAGGAAGACAGAGGAAGGCAGGCAGGATGTGCACAAGTTAGTCAGTGTTCACCAAAGTACCCTCGTTCTAATGGAGGAAACTCTCAATCAATTCAAGGGGAGATATACTGTGTTGCTGTGGTGAGTTTATAGTGCCCTGCTTTGTTGTTATGATATATCCCCTAAGGCATTATCCATTAATATTCCTACAGGGGTGAAAATTCCTTATTTATTGTTCATTTTAAAAGGTTTCCGTTCTGCCCTTTTGTTCTCTTTCGTAAGACAAACTATGAAACAAAATCACTATTTGATATTGAGCTATTTCATTCAATACGCATCCAAAGCTGTCCTATCACTTGGGTCTTATCAGGCTGTCAATGTGCACTTACATTGCAGATAACTGCAACATGTAAGCCAAACTGTTACTCATTGTAATGTAATGTTAGAAATCACATCCAAGAAAACTGCAGAAAACACATTCATTTTCACACTAGAACGTTCTATCCGTTAAGTCTGAAGCATTTGCAAATAATTGTTATCAAAATGTCCTTAACATGAATGGAATGGAGACCTCACAACATACTGTTATGCAGTCAACGTTTTTTGAATATGGTTGTAAAGTATACATACAACCACAACAAGTTATAATGTGACAGTTGAGCATTTTAGGGAAGAAAGACATTTGCATCGACCTTTTAAAAAACACATCTGTTTGTCTTCTAATTTATCATATAAAGCTGTAAATGCGATGCACCTTGAATCCTTTAACCGCTATGCTAGCTGTTTGTGCTAACATGCTAATATTTAGCAGGTTTAATGTTTACAATTATCTTAGTTAGCTTGTTAGCTATTAATATTAGGTAATTAGCACTAAACATAATGTATGCGTTATTATAAAACCCATGCTATTCTTGGCTTTGGGTAGCATTATAACTTGAGGAGTGGCCTAGCGTCAATGCCTGTGCGTATTTCTTGCCTATAAAAGCATTGGGCTTCATAATTACACATATAAAGCAGTTGATGCAGATGTTATGTGGTTCCTGCGTATCCTTAACTGGTCTTCAAAGTAATTGAATTCATGACATTTAAAAATAAGGCCTTAAAAGTTATTAATCTTTCAAACTTAAACATTCCAAGACAAAATAATTTGCCAAATGCCTTTTTCATTTTAACACAAGATCAGCAATGGCTGTCTGCTAGCTACAATGTGCATGGCAACATTTGTTATGCTACCATTAACATTCGGGCAATATTTACCAGAAAAAAGGTATATGATTTCAAGTAACTAAATCTATCATTTACTTACCTTAAGCTAAAGGAACCCACATTGTGCATGTATGTCGGCTGAAACGCAGGTGTTACTGTACATTAGGTGAATTTTGCCGGGAAATGGCTCCATATGTCCAAGGTTTATTTAATTCTCAGGTGGACATGAGTGTTTATACCACATTTCCCGGCACTTCATCAAATTGTTGACATTTTTACTTAATACCAAAATTGTCAAAATCATTTTCATGCTAATTAAAAGTCTGAGGATAATTAAAGTCAATCGGAACATAAGCATTAAAAGACGTTCATCATGGCAATCCATCCAATATTGATGGAGTTATTTCAATCTGGACCAAACTTGTGGACTGGTTGACGGTCACTGGAGCATATTTTTAGACTTTGGTTAAAAAATGATTAAGGCTTTTATATCAAAAGAGTGGTCTTTCTTCCCAGTGATTACTTTCGATTCCTAAGGGGGTTTCTCCTCTCTTCACCCTGGTCTTGTCCACATGCATTTTTTTTCTCACGTTGACTGACAATGGTAAACATGCTTGTATGTTTTCTATTTCACCCTTTAGCTTCTTCCACATAGTAAAGCAATTTTCTGGTCATGTGGATCCAATGACACACTGTGTAAAATGTAAATAACATGACAGTAAGCATTCTGCCTAGTCCCTGGTTTTTGCTTTATGACAATAATTCTGATACAAGTATTTTTATATCTATATATTAATGATTTTAGGTGTGTCCTTTGGGCTGTCTGGAGGCCACCTGTGCTGGCCTTGTGCTCATCCTCCCTTTGAGGCTCATAATTTCTCTGAAAAGTCTTCCTCACAGGCCAGACAGCCATCAGCACCAGATGTGTTTCTCTGTTGATAGATTACCATCTCAGTGGAGCCCTAAAAACGTATATTATGTACAGTATTTTTGTTCTGTTTGACTGTAGTATGTGCACTTCAGCAGGAGAGTTCAGGGGAAAGTGATTCTTGTCTTGGTTACCGTGGTGTTGTACTCACTTGAACTGCTTGGTTTGCGCAACTTTATCCCTCTAAAGATGATTACGGGACTGTATGAAAATGATTACGGGGTTAGAAAAGAGGAAGTAATGCAACTTTGAATGTATATAAGTGCAGCACAGGGAAAGATGAATTGCGACTTTGAAGTTGTCGCAATTCATCAACAGAGTGAATATATTACATTTATTTGACAACTGTATACTGGTAACTTCATAAATATAGATTTTATATATGCAACATGTAATATCTTCATTATAATATGCATATAGATTCTAGATTTAATTGCCCAAGAGTATACAAACTAGTTAAGATTATCACTGACCACACCAACTGCAACAGTACAATACTACAGTACTTCCTCATGCAATAATAATTAAAAAATGAATATAAGATATTATAACACTTACTCACTTCAGAATGGTCTTTATCTAAAAAAATGTGAAGCGTCAATGATCTGATTAGGCCCCAAAATGTGACTGATCCCTTAAAAAATGGAGAAAGATGTTTGACCTTTGTTTAGATTGGGGATACATTGTATGCCAGAATAAACAGTTGTGACCTGTAACTTTATGTCAGCTGGGTGCGAATCACTCACAATCTATTGCGTACTAATTGAATTGAAAGTGTGTTTATACCTTCAGGTTTTAGGATTTGTAGAACAACTAGATCCCAGCTAATGACAAACGTTCCCTCATGCCCGCCTTCGTCCTTTCGACAACAATATCCCTATTTGTCCGTCGACCACATGTGTGCTTCTCTTCCCAAAATGGCATGTAGAACTGTGAAATGCTCCCCATGCCATGTGATGGCAAAGTTATCTCAATATCACGCCTAAGATGCGAGGAGCAGTAGGCGAGCCTTGTGAGTAGTGAGACAGTCCTCTGGCTCAGGTTCAAGCCCCCGGAGGCATCAAACATAGAACACTGAAACCCTACATGACTCCAAAAGTTTGGTCTGCAACAGAGACAGAAACGTTTTTGATTGGAGATCATTAACAGACTTAAGAATCCTCTAACACATTTCACATAAAAAAGGGATCTAGTGAGAGGGGTTTATAGAGTTAACAGTACAATGGGACCCAATGTGACAAAAAACCTAATGTTTTTCACATTTTTTAAAATATATTTTTCGAATAATAAAGTAGACCCATATTGTGAATAGGGTTTTTTAAACATTTATATACATGTTTTGGCTCGATTAACCTCCCCTGGAGCAGTTTTGGACGGCAGTACATTACTTTGTTAAGTGTTGCAGTAACTTTTTATAGTAAGAATCAATGTGCTAGATTATAATTTGAAGACGGAAGATGGTCTAAAATGTCCACTCGAAATTCGCTAGATTAGTCAAGGGGCTGGAGGACTGGAGTAACAACTGAAAGAACAGAAATTGTCATATTTTCATGCTCTCTTAGCATTATAGTCATTGGTATTGTATTAAAGAGCCAGGCATTAGGGTAAAGAATTCGGAGGAGGAAGATTTTCTTCTGTTTTGCATTGTGAAGATCATCATACTATTATTACCATAGACCAGAGGAGGAAAATATGTTCTTCCTGCATTTCAAGGATAAGTTAGAAATGTTGAGAACAATTCTGAAATGTCAAAAATAGAAGTCTACATTTTTGTGAATGAATCAAATCACCATCGTTAGAACACACACTAAAAGTTTGAATTTGAATGAGTGTTTTATTCTCAGCATTTGGATCTTATTCTTGACATTTGGCCTCAAAAGGCAAAAACAATTCTTCCTTCCTTAAAATCGCCTACGGTACTCCAGAACTTTACTACATAAGATAAGCCTCAAGATCAATGGGTTAACTGTCACTGAAACCAATGTTTTACTATCTCCCATTTTGGTGAAAGACTTTTATTGCTCTCGTTTGACAGTGACTGATGCCCCGAACATTTTACAATTTAAAGCAAAGAGGGGTTCACTCTTTCTTCTTATGTTTTTTTGTGCAGGTTTTTTTTCCTATTTTACGAGAGGAGCAGAATCGTATCTTCAGTTATATCTAACGAGCACAAAGAGCTGACTTTGACAACAAGAGGACACATTACCTAACAAACAATACAC
The DNA here is from genome assembly GCF_036324505.1 of Eleginops maclovinus. Classification (NCBI taxonomy): domain Eukaryota; kingdom Metazoa; phylum Chordata; class Actinopteri; order Perciformes; family Eleginopidae; genus Eleginops; species Eleginops maclovinus. The sequence continues at coordinate 8,324,353 of NC_086354.1, forward strand.
CCTCTGAGTTCACCCTGTTAGATGCAGGACATACTGAATTATGCCTGCCGGTGTGTTGTTATGCATACATCTTGTGTGTGTCCTTGTTCCGAGTGTCAGAACAGGCAGAAGTTTGCCCTGTGGCCTTGTAATCTGGGCGGTGGGTTAATAGAGAGTAATTAGCTGCCACTTTATTACATCTATAAAAAAAGGAACTCTTGGTTCTTTCTTCACTCCATTAATCCTTTGTTCCCTCTGCTTCCCGAAGTGCCTTTGTTCATTTATTTCCTCTGGATCCTTCTGACTAATTGTATTTGCATCAAAGAAAGAAGCTTCTGTTTCAAACAAATACATTTATAAATCCTGCAAAAACTGAACCCCTTATTCCCTCTGATCGCAATTTTTGGAAAATTATGTGAACGAGACTTCTTCTGGTCAAGAGAATGCCCTGCTGGGACATTTTAAATAAATCAATCTTCCTGAAATGATAAAAAAGAAGCACTTTTCAAAGTTAATTTCTTCAAGGTGTTTGCCATCTGCGTAAAGAGCAGAGCACATGTTTCCACTCTCTGCAAAACCGGCAGAAGTGAAATGTGTTGAATCTGAACCCCCAGAGTGTAGTCCACAAGCAGCACAGAGTGATGCAGGAATGAGTCTTAAAAACTGTAAGTGAGTTAGCATTCCACCACTACCGGTTCCTTTGTCTCAAAGCCAATATTTTTTCGAACGTGTTTGTGGTTAATAGAGGCTGTTGAGTTTGTCACGTTTTGTTCTCGGCATAATCAGCAGTGTTTGATAAAAGTTCTTTGAAGTATGTCACACGATATCCATGAAGGCCTCTATCCCAGTTTAAGTCCAGAAGCCAGGGAATTAGTTAGCATTTTAGCACCTCATTTTGCTCGTTTTGAAAGTCAATGGACTTTTGACTAGTTCTTCGTGAAATAAGGCCTGTGGTTAACGGTTTGTTCTACTTCATAAAATATATCAGTAAATAACCCCACTCGTGAATGTCGGAAGCTTCATTGGTTCTTAAAAATGGCCGTTGCCATCAAGTAGCTAAACTAACTAATAAGCATCCTCACACTGAGACGAGTTTGCCTTTAGCTTAGCCGTGGTGATGTAGTTTGGTGTAGCCTAACGTTAACTTTTTACTTCAGGTGATAGCATTTACGCTTAAAAAATCTTAAGTGGAGTGAATAGGTGGCACTTATCCTGCTGGACAAAGTGTGTAAGTATTGAACGTGTATCAGCATTCATAAATATGTAATCGCCGCGCCACACTTTTCAGTGTGTAATTTAACATTTTTATACCCTTTAAGATGAGTACTTAATGCAGCACATTGTTTATCAACAAGTCTTTCTGAGAGGGGTTTGCACTCAGTTGTGCACAGTCAAAGTGGCAGAAAAAGTGCCAGATATAGGCAGGAAAAAAGAGAACACAACAAAAGCCTGGATGTAGGTATATTTCACCATGTTAACTGATACATACATCACAGACGGAGCCAGTCCCCTCCTCTCTAAATGACTAATGGTTTAACTTGAAAGGCTAGCAGACAGTGATTACAAAGCTCTTTTACAATGATGGGCGCAGTTGCAGTCCCCACAGGTAGTTGTAAAATGTCTGTTACCATCTCCACGGTTTGACTTTCCCCTCTGTTGAGAGACAAAAAGGAGACGTTTTGCCCCTCCGACACTCTTCACATCGACATTATGAACCGATGAAACATAATGAAACGACTATGCTGCAGCCCTCGGGCTACCCCTGCACCCAGGATGCAACGCTGCATCGTATGTCATTGTGCTGGGTTTATTGCCCCTCAGGCCATCTTCTGTTCGCTCTTTCTCTCTGCGTGGCTGTCCTCCTGTGATAATGGCCCGTTGACTCTGAGCTTTTTGATATCAACACAATTCACTCTTATGTGTGTGTCACTGTGGTAAAGTCTTTCCATACATTTTCAAAAGAGGACAGACATAGTTTTTCATATGCAACACAGATAGAGGAAAAGACAGAGATGAGTTTAGGTAAGACTCTTTTGATTTCAAGTTCAGATAGGATCTTAACCAATTCCATGTCGTTTTTGTAATTACCTGTACCCTTATTACTGGGAATAAGTAAGCATCTTTCTTCTTGATCTCTTTTGATATTTTCCCAAGACATTTTTTTATTTTTATTTAGACAAATAACAAAACTAAAAAATAATTTTCCGAGGAGCCACTTTAAGCACATTTTTTGACATGACCTACATACTGTATATGATATAAATATACGTTTCCGACATATTGCACATGGAACATGGCTACTCTGACTTCATCACATGCAAACATTGCACGGAAGCAGAAAGGACTCGCTCAAACACGCTTGTACGGATAACATGTGCTAGAAACCTCTAATTTGCTGTATCAGTTTCACATGGTGTGTGTTTTGCATGCATTTGTATGACATATGTGCTTTGAGTATAGATGTCAGATGTGATGATGCCAACACAACCTGTCAGCAGGGGTTCAAACAGTACGTGTACACATTTTTTCCCACAATGAGTCTCCTTCCCCTGGATCTGTCCTCCACACATGATTTTGTGTACACCTTCTTATGGACTCTTTCACCCAAACATGCCTGCCTCTCTTCTGCATGTATTACTTCTTATTCACTCCCTCACTTCTGAAGCAAAGGATTAATTTTAACTGTCCTCTTTTCTTGGAAATCAGTGTGTTAACAGCACCACCAGCGTGTGAAACGATTAGAGACACACTTTCACCTTGGACGGGGTCAGGATCACCAACCGAAGCCGTGCTTATCTTCCCAAAAGACAATAATATAGTCATCCGGTGGGAGAAAGTAGTGGAACAGCAATTTTGCTTCAATGTCTTCTGGACTTGCAATCCTTATAAAGGATTTTCTACGGGGGAATGTGACTTTCCCTAATTCAATTTCTCCCTCTCTGTCTCTTGTCCTTTAGTGACACCCTCACAGTAATTAAAGCGCTTCAAAAATAATTATTACACTATTCATCCGCAGTGAAACTTAACGCGTGATAGTCTGCACATGGTGTAAGCAGTGCACAGTGAGAAGCTTGGTACATGTAATACGCCACAAAGGAGGCTCTTTCTCTCCCCCTCACTCTTACTGTCACTCTCTCTTTCTGTTTCTCACACATTGTGCAGAGTCGTTCATCTGGCTATGTACTGTATATAAGGCTCTCTATGTATGCTCGTCTGTCTATCTCATGACTGACGGGTTAATCTTCTCAAACCTTTATGGTGTTATAGAACCAACATCACGCATCATAAGCCTGTTATTTGCTTAAAAACAAAAAACAAACAAACCGAGCGCATTCATTTAACGAAAATGAAAATTATGCTAGGATGCGCTACAAATGGGTAGCTTAAGGGTGCTTACACAAGCCATAGTCTGTTTGGCTAGTCCCTAAGAGTGAAAAAAATACTTGTTGTTAGTTTCTTTTTAAGTCTGGTTTGGTTCCACAGTTCAAAACCCCCCCCCAAAAAAAGAAAGAGTAAACATGGAAATAAACAAGTGCAGAGAAATCCGTAACTAATCAATATTGAGCAGAACGGGCCACAGTTTTTAAAAGCTTTAATGAGGCAATAAATCAAGTGATAATAGTGTATTTCTCTTTTAGACTTCTATGCAATCAGTCTTCTTTTGGCACCTAGTTAAATTACCCCCTGCTGTCCATCAAAAAGACTATAAGTGTAAAGGACTTTCGCATTGGCTTCTCTTTTCAGACCTGTGAGCGTCTGGACTAAGGTGGTGTTCAAAGTTCCTATAATCATGCCAATAGCTTGGCTAAAAATGCCAAGTGAGCATGTATTTGGTAAGTATTTAAACTGTGTACAGTATTGCACCACCTATCTGTTCTTGCCGTCTTTGCACTTTTATGTGTGTAACTACAAGCCTGGGTGAAGAGGAGTGAGATTGACCTGACAAGAACCCACATATGGTAATCATGCGAGACTGAAGAAATGGAAACCAAATGTTAGTGCAATTTCCACATTCCTTTAAGGGGAGTTTAATGAACTGAATGCATAAAGTATAAGTAACATCATTCTGCTACTGATTTACTTTTGCAAAAGCAGGTGCATTTCAGTCGTTGTTTTATAAAATCCTTCTATGACAAGTCCTTTCTTTTTTACTGCAGCTCCATCTTTGTGATTGTGTTCATGTGAATCAGATCTGTTTGTGTCCCTTATGTTATTTTGTATTTTCAGTGTAAGTCAACAGCAGTAACCATTACAGTTCGAGACATATGCGATGTGGCGGGTGTACCAGCTGACTGCTTGTGTAGATGACTAGAAGTGTATCTTGTTTCAGATGCAAATTAACAGAGTTGTTTTGCCATCATGCTCAGAGTCAGCACATACCAATATAAGACCAACAGGTTTTCTCGCTTAAGATATAGAGTAGACGGTTGCATTGGACAAATAGTTTTTGTTTTTAGTTCAAGTGTGCTAAAGAGTCTACAAAAAGTGTTATGCTCTAGGTGAAGTGTGGATCAAATCGGTCAACACTTTGGTCCAGACCTACGTATCTCAACTATTGGAGGACCTAGGTTTTCCCCTGAGCTCTGGTCCAGTCTACTGCGACAAGAAGGTCAAAGTTCTCACTATTCCAGGAAATATGTCAATGTTTAGTGGATTTAATAGCATATTATTTTGTGCAGACATTCATGGTTCCAAGAGGATAAAGCCCGATGACTTTGGCCATCCCCTGACCTTTCCTCTGGTGCCACCACAAGGTTGACATTTGTAGTTTTACATGAAGTCAACAACAGCTATTGGGTCGATGGATTATCATGAAATGTTGTACTCTCAGGATACATAACTAAGATTGAAACGCTCCTTTGTTTGACCCTTTGACCAAATATCTAATGAAATTCACACCTCAGCACAGCTTTGTGCTTGGTTCGAATGACTTAATGCTAGCATGCTAATAGGCAAAATGTGGAGCAACAGCGATCGTATCTAAGGCAATTACTTTCATTGAATTATTGCATGCCCTTAACGCTTCTCACGCTTAGCTGGTCAGTTCCTTTTCCTGCTTACTCGAGACTATTTGCCCTTCTTAATGCTGGCACATAACAAAAGGTTTTTTTAATCTAAAAAATATTTTGAAAATGTGGGATTATTTTCGACTGTCACACATAAATGAGAAAAACCAGCAGTAAGAACATGTTTGCACTGCACATCTGCACAACTTCTGAATAAATAAAAGCCCCAGCTGCACAGAAAGAGAATACATCAAAAGTAGTTTACCTATCTAGGAATGTTTCTATCTGTGCGTGCTGAATGCAAACCAGTACTAGGAGGGAAAAACAAACAACATAAAGGCTGACCTTCAATGATTCAGTAACATGGCTCAAAGGGCTTTTTCTCTTAGATCAATGAAGACTCACAACCTCTGGTGCGTCAGTCGTGTCTTTCTTAGAAATTGCAGTGATTAGCTAGATGTGAGCATGCACAGCCACATAATATAGACCTGTTCCTGGGTTCATGCGCCTTAAACATAAAGTGAAAGTCAACATTCTGGTCACATATCTGTTAAATTAAGTATCCATATATTTCATTTAAGATTCAAGACATTGAGACACATAGACCTTTGTATCATTTTTGAGGTCTTGATTTGTTTTTTGGCCTGCTATTTTGATTCAGCTGCTTTCAGGGAAAAGTTTTAAACCAAACCGAGGGTTGCCTAGCTACCTGGCACCATACAACAAACTTTGATTTTGTAATGGGCTTGCATGTGACATAGGAACGATAGCGAAATCTGAAAGGCATGTTGAATACAGAGGCAGCCTAAGAAAGATAACCCTAACCTACAAACACACACACACACACACACACACACACACACACACACACACACACACACACACACACACACACACACACACACACACACACACACACACACACACACACACACACACACACAAAAGTGGGGAATTTCCTGTTAACTTAATTAGGCCTTAATTTGACTTTCGCTCTCCATTTAAACTTTAAGGTATCACTCATAGTTTGCATGTCATTGTGAGTGTCTCAACCCACAGCCTCTTTTATAATTCACTGATTCTTGAAATTAGGGAGAAAACATGTCTCCCGTCTAAATGTTGCAATTTTCCTTAAAAATCAATAAATTATTTCATTTAAAAAGGCTTAAAACGTTGGATATGAAAGATCTGTGAGTGTTTACACACTTAGTTTTGTATGTATTTATATTATTTCATAATAATTCATAAAATACCGGCACTGTACAATGAAAGTCCATGCAAATGAACTTGTCCTCCGTTAGAGGTCACAGTATCAAACTGCAAAACTAAGTGTTAAAAAATGGCAAAAATGCACAAAAATGTATTTGAAGTTAATTGGATGGCTTAATAAGAGATCACAAAATGAGTGAACATTGCGTTATTTTATCCATTAACAACAGCCTTTCAAAGTAGTGTCCTCACTTCATGTCAACTCCATCAGATTTTTTTCAAATTTGAAATAAATCAGGCATATCTTGGTCAGCTATAACCCTGAGGACCCCCTTTTTGACTTCTTTCTCTTGATGGATGCAGCAATACACCACATGGTCTCGTAAGTTAAATATTTTGTTAAATATTCAGAAAACAAGTTGAAATCCCTGTGGTCACAGCTTTTATGTGTCAACACTGTCTTCAAATGAGGGATTATTTCAATCAAGAATTTTGAAATAGAAGTTAGTATTTTAGTTTAGTTTGTAGTGGCAGTCGGCAACTGAGGGAAATCAAAATGGCTAGCATGTACTAGACATGATTAAGATTGAAAAAACATGTAGTTTCGTCAACTCCGTCAGGCGTCAGTCAACTCCTTCAGATATTTTGTCTGACGGTGTTGACATGTACAGTGGGGCAAAAAAGTATTTAGTCAGCCACCAATTGTGCAAGTTCTCCCATTTAAAAAGATGAGAGAGGCCTGTAATTTTTATCATAGGTATACCTCAACTATGAGAGACAGAATGAGAAAAAAAATCCAGGAAATCACATTGTAGGATTTTTAATGAATTAATTGGTAAATTCCTCGGTAAAATAAGTATTTGGTCACCTACAAACAAGCAAGATTTCTGGCTCTCACAGACCTGTAACTTCTTCTTTAAGAGGCTCCTCTGTCCTCCACTCGTTACCTATATTAATGGCACTTTTTTGAACTCGTTATCAGTATAAAAGACACCTGTCCACAACCTCAAACAGTCATACTCCAAACTCCACTATGGCCAAGACCAAAGAGCTGTCAAAGGAGACCAGAGACTAAATTGTAGACCTGCACCAGGCTGGGAAAACTGAATCTGCAATAGGTAAGCAGCTTGGTGTGAAGAAATCAACTGTGGGAGCAATTATTAGAAAATGGAAGACATACAAGACCACTGCTAATCTCCCTCGATCTGGGGCTCCACGCAAGATCTCACCCCGTGGGGTCAAAATGATCACAAGAACGGTGAGCAAAAATCCCAGAACCACACGGGGGGACCTAGTGAATGACCTGCAGAGAGCTGGGACCAAAGTAACAGAGGCTACCATCAGTAACACACTACGCCGCCAGGGACTTAAATCCTGCAGTTCCAGACGTGTCCCCCTGCTTAAGCCAGTACATGTCCAGGCCCGTCTGAAGTTTGCTAGAGGGCATTTGGATGATCCAGAAGAGGATTGGGAGAATGTCATATGGTCAGATAAAACCAAAATAGAACTTTTTGGTAAAAACTCAACTCGTCCTGTTTGGAGGAGAAAGAATGCAGAGTTGCATCCAAAGAACACCATACCTACTGTGAAGCATGGGGGTGGAAACATCATGCTTTGGGGCTGTTTTTCTGCAAAGGGACCAGGACGACTGATTCGTGTAAAGGAAAGAATGAATGGGGCCATGTATCGTGAGATTTTGAGTGAAAACCTCCTTCCATCAGCAAGGGCACTGAAGATGAAGCGTGGCTGAGTCTTTCAGCATGACAATGATCCCAAACACACCGCCAGGGCAACGAAGGAGTGGCTTCGTAAGAAGCATTTCAAGGTCCTGGAGTGGCCTAGCCAGTCTCCAGATCTCAACCCCATAGAAAATCTTTGGAGGGAGTTGAAAGTCCGTGTTGCCCAGTGACAGCCCCAAAACATCACTGCTTTAGAGGAGATCTGCATGGAGGAATGGGCCAAAATACCAGCAACAGTGTGTGAAAACCTTGTGAAGACTTACAGAAAACCTTTGACCTCTGTCATTGCCAACAAAGGGTATATAACAAAGTATTGAGATGAACTTTTGTTATTGACCAAATACTTATTTTCCACAATCATTTGAAAATAAATTCATTAAAAATCCTACAATGTGATTTTCTGCATTTTTTTTTCTCATTCTGTCTCTCATAGTTGAGGTATACCTATGATAAAAATTACAGGCCTCTCTCATCTTTTTAAATGGGAGAACTTGCACAATTGGTGGCTGACTAAATACTTTTTTGCCCCACTGTAAGCTGACGGAGTTGAAAAGTGCTCTAAATACTCAAGTTATTCAAATAATCCTTATACTAAAGTAATGCAAAATAACTGCATAACTTGATTATGATCTAATAACTACATGTTAATTGACTGAAAATATCTAAAATGCCAAATTGCAGCTAAAATTAATGCTTTTATCTGTACCGTAGGCAAACATGGCTAGAAAAAAACTATCAAAGGAAAAGAAACAGAGAATACCAGAGAAAAAGGAGAGAAAGGTTAAACAGCAATCCAGAGAGCAGAAGGGAGAATTTAGAAAAGGAGAGAGAAAGGTGGAAAGAGAGGGTCCTAAAGAAAACTGTCAAACAAGTAGGACAATTAGGACCAAGAGAAAAGCGTCATCGCAGAAAATATTGGAGGAAAGCACAGAGAAAGTCTAGGAGGTCCAGAGCTATGCAGGAAATACATACCCCACCAGATAGTCCAGAGCAGAATGAGCGGCCAACTACCAGCAGGCATACTGTTGCAGCCATGAGAGAGAGGAGAAAAACCAGAAAACGGCACTCGAGGGAGGTGAAAGCATTGAAAGAAAAGATTGGGAAATTGACAAAAGAGAGAAACAGGCTAAAAAAACAGAAATGGCGGATAAAGAAAAAGGCTCAAATTGACAAATCAAATGACAAACGAAGTGATAAATTGATAGTAGATTCTCCACGAACAGCAACAGACAGGATGATAGCAGGAAGCCAACTTAGGAACCCTAACATTAGGAAATCTCTTCTTTTCCACAATGTTCTCTGCCGAGAGCTGAAAATGAATAAAACAACGCCTGTGGCACGGAGACGTGCCATTGCTAAATCTGGTCACCCACAACTGGCATTATCAGGCAAGGTTTTAAAGAAGTATCGGCTTCTTCGTAGGGTTCGCCAGTTTGGTGTTGGCTACAAGTTAATGAATGACAAAAAACAGACAACAAAGAAGGCGGCAACATATCTCCAACGTATCAGCCATACTGTTAAGGAGTTCATTGTAAACTCATCTCGCATGACAACTGATAAGACAGACACCATCACAAGGAACAAGATGAAACATCAACGGATGATTTTAACAGACTCAATGCTGAACCTCCATAGTGACTTTCTCAAGAAGAACCCGAGCGTGAAGCTGAGTTACTCCTCCTTCTGTGCTCTGCGGCCCTACTATGTTACAGCACCGAAGGCATCTGACAGTAAAGTACTTGTCTGTGTCGTCATCATGAAAATGCAGACTTGATGCTTCAGGTTCTAAGGTCATCGGGTGTACTAAAATCAACCAAACTGGAGGATAGTTTTCACTTAGTTTGTTGCACTCCAGCAAATGAGGCCTGCCTTCTTCGCAATTGCTTACGGTGCAAAACCAAGCATACAGCTCTGGCTCCAGAAATAAGTGGAATCAGTGTTCACTGGCGGCAGTGGGAGCGAGTTCAAGACCAAACAGCCAGTGGGATCCACTTCAACATGAAACTGAACATGCATAGTGGGAGTCTTTCAGAGTTACTTCATCTGTATGAGGAGAAACTAAGAAGTGAGACAACAACACATGTGTGCCTGGTTCACAATCAGGCAAAAGCATACAGAGATTTGATTAAAACATGCAGTGAGAGCACAGTTGTTTTACATGTTGATTTTTCAGAATCATGGAAGTGTAAATATGCCTCTGAAATTCAGTCTTGCCATTTTGGCCAGAACTTACCTCAGTTAACTCTTCATACTGGAATGTATTACACCAGGGGTGAAAAGGTGGCCTTTTGCTCGGTCTCAGAGTCTAAGAGACAAGATGCTGCAGCAATATGGACTCCCATGGATCCTGTCCTCCGAGATATACGGACTAAATGTCCATCAGTTACTACTGTGCACTTCTGGTCAGATGGCCCCAGTAAGCAGTATAAGAATAAGAAAAACTTTTACCTCCTTTCTGAAGTACCACCCACCCTTGGCTTCACCAGAACCACATGGAATTATTTCCCAACATCCCACGGAAAAGGTGCCCCCGACGGCATTGGGGGAACTGTCAAAAGAACTGCAGACTTGTTGGTTCTGCGTGGAAATGATGTTGTGGATGGAAAAGATTTCTTTGAGAAGATCTCAAACAGTTTGAATGGTGTTCAACTGTATCATATTTTGGAAGGAAACTCTGAGACATATGACACACTTCTTCCACAACACCTGAAACAGGTTCCATCAACAAGACAAATACACCAGGTAATCTCACATCAAAATAGCATCTGCCACAGGCAGCTATCATGCTTTTGCAGTGAGCCATTGGATTGCCAATGCTTTTCCCCAACTACCTTTTATGTACGAGACTGCTCGGAGGAGCAACAGACTGATGCAAGGGCCAGGAAGAGACGTCCATTGACCATGTTGATGGAGGAGATGGAAAAAGAGATGGGAGAAGGAGGAGATTCGGTAGATGAAATGGAGGATATGGTGGAAGAAACGGAAGAGGAGCCATTGAACGGTCCAGAGGGTGTTATAGTGGATATAACTATCAACAGTATTGAGACAGGAGATTGGCTTGCAGTGGTGTATGATGATCACTGGTGGTTAGGAAAGTCCATTGATGTAGATATAGAGCACCAAGATATCAAAGTCGAGTTTTTACATCCCTGTGGTCCTACTGCCAATTTTCACCCAAAACATGGGAGACGGGATGTCTGTTTCTGTCCACTGAAAGATGTCCTTCTGAAACTGACAGGGACAGCATGTCCTCTCCAAGCAAGTCGGACTAGGGAACTCTATGCCATAACCCCTGATGTTATGGATTTCATAGAGCACAGACATGTTGAACACCTCCTGTCCAATGCCCAACCAATTATAATCTACAATTATAAATATCTACATAAATATAAAATAGATGCAATTATTTATTTACTTGCGTGTCGAGAGAAATTGAAGCAATAGAACTTACCTGCCTGAGGCCCTTTGGAAAACAGAAGATGATTTATCTGTCTGAACCCCTGTGTTAGAGCATAGCTGGATTATAACAGATATTTCAACCAATAGAGATTTACAGAAACACTAACCTCATGAGTGCAACTGCTCACTTTTTTTTCAGTGAGCCATTGGAAGGAGTCAGGAAACACATGGGGAGAATTATGGATCCTGTTACACTTTTTACACAATTAAAAGTATTAAATAGCTTTCTAAGTTAGTCCTCAGCTTATTGTGTCCTCAGTTCAGTTAGATATACAGTTTAGTTAAAATACTGTATAGATCACCTATAGAGGACCTCCAGATGGTCTACATTTGTTTTCTCTTTTGAGACCAGGAACATTTTTGACCTTTTCATGTGTGCCTTAAATATCCTGTCACCAGGTGTTCTTAAGCTTGACATTCTTTCCCTTGATACTCTCTACCCTTTTCATGTCAAAAGCAGAGAAATATCTTTAATAAGTTTAATTTTCCATTAGTTTGTCAACACCGTCAGTAGTGTGTCAACACCGTAAGATGAAGGTTTTTCCTTTTTTGAAAGAAATTCTTTTGGCTTTTGTTCAAGAATTGAGAGTGTTCATATATTAAAACTCCAAATGATCTTCATGCATTAGTGTCTTGTTTGTGCAAAGCCACTGATTTTATATGGTTAAAATTAAAAAACGAGTAAACTAAATGAAGATAATTTGAAATGGCTTGTTCCAAAACAATGAAAAATAATATTAAAAGTCTATGCAATGTACATTTATCACTTAACTTTGCTGAGGCACACCAGTTCTACATGCTTAAAGATGTTTCAGTGTTTTTGAATTGATCAAACTAAAAAAAAACATATTTTCATGTGTCAGACGGAGTTGACAATTGTCAAGTTACTAAGTAAGTAAAAGTATTTTTTTATGAAAAGTGGTTCAATAAAAAACCTGTTCCTTTTCATGGCATGATAGATAACACCCGTGTTTATAAAGATATCCAATTAAAATGACTGTAATGTAAGTTATTTTTTTTTACTTTCAAAAGTAGTTTTGTCCCGAATCTCAAGAATCAGTGAATTACAATCCGCTGTTAATAGTGCAGCAAATGCGGTTGGTTTCAATCTGTGTGCGTGTCATTCTCTGTCTGAATTAAAAGAGGTTTGTTTGGTTTGTATTTCGGAGCTGCGCACCTCTAAAGGGAGGATTATAGACTGTATGGACACCATTTTAGAAATGATCAATTCCTAATGCTCCCTATTGATCTGCGCACATCTGAACTTCTCCTTTGTTGCATGACAAGTAGTATTCTTTTAGTTTCACAATAGAATGAGCTGCCTTCATAACACACACATTCTGAATGGGAGGTTATCTGGGGCATAATCAGAAGACTTTTTGCCAAGATCACTCTTTGGCATGTTCTTTGAAATGTTAATTTTCTTCCAAGCTGCCATTAGTTGTGTACCTGTGGAGCGGAGTGTGTGTCTTTCAAGAGAAAAAGAGGAAGAGAGTTGTGATAGGCCTCTCACCTCTGACAGTCTGCAGCAACAGTGGTATGATTGTTCCCTCAGCAGATTACTGCGTGATATGAAGCCTCATGCCCTCACAAGACATGTGACTCTTATTTGGTTGAGATAAGGAAAGAGTGAGACTGTGTCGATCTGTTTTTCTCCTTCAATGTGTACACTATGTGTTTGTGGTTGTGTTTTGTTAATCTATAAACCCCTACGGTTGCCTCCTTAGTTATTTGCCATGGTAGGGTTGAACCTATAGTTGAACCTGTGAAGCCATACAGTGTAAAAATGTCTTCTTGAAAGGAAATTGTGAAAGTGGCACAAGTGCTAATTTTAGCAGTATGAGAATAAGCTCTTAACCCTTTCCTTTTTTACAGTGTGTTCAAGAGGTGCCTCGGTTGACTGGCAGGCAGGCAGCAGCTTATCTACTCAGAGACGGTGAATGATTAGACTTTCTGAGGTCTTTTTTTCACAAACTCCGATTATATGGAGCTCAGAAAGGTTTAATAAAACATATGTCAAGTACAGTGACGAATCTGACTCAGATATTAAGGCGGCACCAGCAATAGCACGCAGATGATGAAGCAGTTGGAACTTTGCAAACAGCAGCAAAGTTGGATTAGTAAACGTTTGGATTCAACGGGGAAATGCCTAACCTTCATTTAAAGAAGATGTGATGTTACATATGGGTGAAAAGAACTATAAAGTAAACTTAACCAAAGTATTGCGACATGTTCGGCCAAATGCATTGCCTATGGGCCTGTTCCAAGCTAACCGTCCGCTTTCTCATAGAACAAATCCATGTATTAGAAGATACATTATTTTAACTTCTAGCTAGCTAATTGTTCTCTAATTTGTGGTTTGATCAACAATGAATCCATTACATTTGTCTCACCCTGATGACATCACTACACCATCATTAGGTTTCTTTTCTCGGAATTGACAAAGCACATTGTTTTCAAATGTATTCATAGCCAGATTAGCATACTCATACCTACTGTAGTCAAACTGACCTTCATTTGTGGATCTGGAAAGTGGGGAACGTCAGAATGCCTCTAATTTGGCACAAGCACCCACTTGAACACAAGGATGGACTGAGTAGATTTTGGTGGCCAATGTGATGCCGTTTTTGACAGACATGGATGCAAACTGCAACTGTGATTTTAGTAGTTTTTTTTTCGGTACACACAACATATATACAGTTTATTGCACATATGTAATCCGGAAGAGGGATCCCTGAGGTATCTTCCATTTTCCCACCTTTTAAATGTAAGTTTTTTCTTGTTCGCATTAGGATCTCAGGAGGGTTCGTATTCCCTACAGTCTTTAAATCCCCCTGAGATACATGTTTTAGTTTACGGGACTGAGAGAACATACAGTGTTCCACTGGCTAATATTTACTAGCAGCACACAACTAAAACACTTTTTCCATGGTGAACTCCTTCTGCTTTAGACAGCTCTCAGGGAGAAAAACGTCAGGGCCAATAACCCTTTGTTGCACAGCCCATTTGTTTCTCCTTGGCACAGCGGTTGACAACCACTGTCTTAGAGGCTTCATATGGATGCTAATTGGAGCGCAGCAGAGAGTCAGGACATGTGTTGCATCCTCTCCCCTCTCCTACCGATCCCTTCTCTTCTTGTCATCTTCTATTCCCTTTCTTCAGGCACTCAACTTCAGCCCCCAGTTCCCATAAAGTTTTCTACATATCTCCCAGTTGACTCCATCTAACATCTCATTCCATCAGTTCACTTTTATCCCCACTCTCCACCTCAGTCTTTCACCTCTCTCCTATTTCCCTTTCACTCTTTAAAAAAAATGGGAGATGTGACAGCGAACATAAGTGCAGAAGCAGCTTCAGACCTTAGTGTGTAAGAGGGAGAACCCTGGTGTCAGTGAGCAATCCCAATAACGCCACCAACACACATCAGAGAGCCCCTGTGTGCGTGCGCCTGTGTGTTTGCATGGATTGTGCATGCTGCGTTTGCTGTGCCTCAGGGCAAAGAATTTTAAATCAGGCGTCCAAGGAAACTGATAGCGCTGTATATTTGAATATTTATTCCTTATCAGAAGCTGGTATATTAATGAGGGTAGCTGTGACTGAGCGGTTTATGGAAAGAGAGACAGAGTCTGGCGTTTAGGGACAGGCAGATGGTGTTTTCTCCTCTGGTTTCATGTCTTAGCCTAAAGAAAGCTCATGAGCTCTGCCTAGTGTTTATCCTCTGGAATTACATAAGACTGAACACGGCTGACAAGGACGTAAGGATGTTTTGATGGCAGTATTCCCTGTTGATCTGCAGTTTAGTTTTTTTCTCCAACCCAGTTTTTGCAGTCTCTGGAACAAGATGGGAAAACCTTCCATTTTTAGAAAGAGATGAGAAGGTAGCTGTTTCACAGAAACTCTATGAAATACAATGAATTTATTAGACATATTCTATTCTCCATCTATAATCCCAGTAGGTGTAAATAGACATTTGGGAAGAGAAAGAGTTAAAAAAGAGGGGTTGAAACTAATGTCATGTCTGTCCATTAAATATGAAAAAATCTGAGCTTTAAATCTGATGTGTGGTGTATAGTCGGTGTATCGTTTGTTAACCTTTTCTGATGTTTGTTTCCTTTTCTTTTAGCTAAACTAAGCTGAGCTAAGCTAAGATTCCCATTGCTGCAGCTTCACATTTAACGGACAGATTTAACATTATTCTTTAAGTATTTTACCTCTGCTTTGCTCACATACTTGTGGAAAACTTTGCAATATATAGTTTTGCCTACTCTGAAAAACTGAAACGTTGACCTTAAATATATGTATGATGTAAAAAGAACTGTATTAGGTTAGTTGAAAGCAATAATATCAAGTTTGAATGAAAAAAATATTAGGTTCAATTTAGTATGTTTGTATTCAACTAACCTAATTCAGTTATGTGAAATCTGTTTACATAATTCATTTAATTAAAGTCAACGTTTCAGTTTTATCAGTGCAAAATATAGCCCAATTAAACTAAACTAACTGGAATCCTTACTTGCACTTTGGCTCATAAACGTTGTCTTTATCAACGCCATTTCTCGCCAATATGCCTGAACAGTAACGTGACGTAATGGCTACTCAACATAGATGTGAATATAATATAAATATATAAGCAATATAGCTCAATCCTTAGCTATTTACCTCATTAGCTTCAGGAGAAAAACTGTGTTTTATACCGCTTTTTTACCACTTGAGAGTCAGTTTCTAGATTTATACCCCGAGGTGTTTTCTACTTGCCCCAATCAATATGGCAATTTTTATTTAAGATTCCTGCAGGCAAAGAATAAGCGTATTTTATGGAACAAGAGAATATGCGTATTTTCAGTTAGGCATCTCTTATTTAAGCCAAAAAAGCAGCAAAAAGGCCACTGAAATGTGCAACTATCACAGGAACTTTAAAACGTCTTCAAATGATCAAACTTAGGTTTTGCTGACTCTTGGAGTCACAGAGTCAAAGAAGAGGAACAAATCTCTCCTCCTTTTATCTCCTTTAACATTCACTCTGTTGGCCTGTTCCCGTCTTAATGGAACAATGAGCAGCATTACCAGCGGCTCATCCTTGTGATCCTGTCTCCCTGGGGTCCCGGTCCCCTTCCAGTGGTGTGTAAATGTAGGTCGACTGCACTGTGATTTGGCGGGGCTTCTGTTTGTTTGGATCAGGAGTTCATGTTGAGGCAGATCATAGTCTCAGGCACTTGAGCAGGTTTGCAGGTGCAACAGACAAGAACTAGAGGCTCATTTCACAAAAATAATCTCTCATTTATGATGATAAACAGCCAGCTGGAAAAAAATATCCAAAATATGAAGATGCTACAGTTAGCGCTCAATCATGAAGTCTGTCAAAGTGAGTTGAATGTTGATGATGAGTTTTAAAGGTCAGAAAACTTTTTTTCTGCCTGTTTCAAATGTAACATCTGATGTAGCCATCATTTAAAAATGAATGTGAGGTAAATGACGTGCATGAGACAAACCTAAATGCCATATTTATATTACATTTTCTAAAGTAGGTCTGATTGTTTTGTTTTTGTCGCTTCCATGTAATAACTTCATTAGGGATACTTTTTCCAGGTAACTCAATAAATAACATTCAAATGAAATCAGATTGCTTGAATCAAAAATATATATTTTTTGTCAATATTAGGTGCAAAGTTTCAAACATTGGCTGTTGTGACTTCTGTACAAGTTGCGGAAAACACGTCAGTCCGTTTTGTTCTCTTGAACGCAATATCTAAATAATGTGTTATGGGATTTAATCTAAATTTAGCACACACGTTTACTTAGACTCAAGGACAAATGTATTAAATTGTGGTGGTCAGAGGTCACTGTGACCTAAAACAACACTGATTTTGGCAATACCTCAACAGTTCATACACTTATAAGGACAGACTGCAATTGTGCTCTTCTGTAATGGCACCATCGATGAAGCAACTCCTAATATGGCCCTTAAAGTTGTGAATGGAATTGCACAATATACACTTTCTAATACAGACTTTCTGGAAAATTCTTTCTAGATTTGTATTACATTTCAACTGAATCAGAACTAATGTGTGGCTGTGGTTTCTCAACACCAAAGCAAATTAATCGAATGCAGAGGTGGGAGGAGTACTCGGTTCTTGTACTTGAGTAAAAGTACAAGAACCAGAGTGAAGGAACAAGCAAAAGCACAAAAACTGCTTGTTATGCAGATTGGCCCATTTCAGAATAATATATATGATATGTTTTGATTATGATTATTGATCATTAAAGTGTGATCAAAGCTGGTAAAGGAGCAGATAGTTTGAGTGACTTTCTATACTGCAGGGTAGCTGCTGAATTTACTGGATGGATGGATGGATGGTAGTGGAGTAAAAGTACATGATTTACATCTGAATTGTAGTGGAGTAGAAGTACATAGTAGAAAAAAATGGAAATCCTCAAGTAATGTACGAGTATCGCAAAATTGTACTTAAGTACAGTACTTGAGTAAATGTACTTAGTTACTTCCCAACTCTGCTTAAACCTAGTAAGCTGGGGGGAGTTTTCATGGTGGGGGAGTTTTCATTTTCATTTTCAGTGTTTGTGCTGGGGACATTGGGGACCTAATGAGAATGATACCACTCTCTCGTGTGTGCTACATTTCAAAGAAGCTACCTGGTTAGCTTAGCTTAGCATAACGATTAGAGACATAGGCAAACAGCTAGCCCGGTTCTGTCCAAAATAAAAAAATCTACCTACCAGAACCATTTTCCTCCACACTACCTTGTTTAAGTCAGCACAGCTCTCCACTTTAAATACAGTATATAGTATTTGTCATGTTTACATATTGTTAGTTTGTTATAATACATTATTTAAAACAGTCCTATTTTTATTGTATTGTTTGCTACATATTCTTCTTTCTGTGTCTTTGTATGCACCACATATACCAAAGGAAATTCCTCGTAGGCCTATGTGTAGACCTACTTGGTAATAAAACCGATTCTGATTCTTATTCTGATTATACCTTGTTTGATTCATATGTGTGCTTCTACTTGATTACTTTACAATATTCGTGCAGGGAGGGACTTGATATTTGATATTTGACTCTGATTAACTATAAAATGACATCTTGTGTTTTTCAGGGAAAAGAGTTCCTAAAGCATCATCTGATATTTTTCACAGCATCTATTGCCTCCCCTGGTTTGCAATCCTCACTCTGTCAGCTTGTTGTTCACAGACCAGATGTTGCTGTACAATTTATCACAAGATTCACTCCAGGCACAATTTCAGATTGCAGAAGACTGCACTTTTTTCTCCAGGAGAAAGATGTTTCAGACAGCTTCCTGAGCAGATTTTATTTGATGTTATGCAGAATCTGTGGCCTGTAAACAATGTGTTTTCAGGAGGGAAAATCATTAATTTTACGCAAAAGCACTGGGGCATTTTCTGAGCATCTTTCAGAAACACTGCTATATTTCAGCCCATATCTCAAATGCAATATTGAGTAAAAAGAAATAGCAATAGGCCTGCGATTTGTATTCTTTGTCAGCATGCCCCTCGTTCCAAATGGATCAACAGACGACGATCAATGTATCTCCTTGTCTGCATTTCCATCCGCTCATGCATTTATCCGTCCATTTATTCACCCGTGAGTCGCAGCGAGCCACGTTTTCATCTGAGAAAGAACAACAAAAAAAAGGGGGCGAGTGTTTGGAGCCTTATCCCTCTGACACAGCGGCTCACTCTGATCCCTGGAACACAATAGAGCTGGCCTCCTGCACCCTTGGGCCAGGCAGCGAATAATACCCATAATGCAGCATGTCTGTGACTGCTGGAATCCCCTGTGGCCATACTTGTCCAGCTTGTAGAGGGCTTTGCCAGAGACGGGTTTGCCAGGCAGCAGCCTATAATGCCAACATATGGATGCCAGACATTGGCACCAACAGCACACATTATTCTCCAATTCAACCTGCCTTATGAGTGAGGGATGTTTCTGTGACTTGAGTTGACAGACTGCTCGGGGAAAGTGCCCTTCAGGTGTATAATGTACTGCATACGCTCTGTGGCATTGTTGAGAGTTGAGTTATTCAGCACAACCATTCGTGTCAAATCAACAATAACATGGTGGCTTAGATAAGACCGATACAATAACAGTTGTCAACCAAGTAATAAGTCCCGTGATGATGCGCCCTAAATAAAAGAACAAGGCGCGCGCGCGCGCGCGCACACACACACACACACACACACACACACACACACACACAGCTGTTTGTGTCCTCTGAGCTCCCATCATCTCCTCAAAACAGCATTGTTTAAGGAAAACTGGGAGTTTACCAACAGAAATATAAAAGAACAATTACCTCAAGATTTCCCTGAATAATTCCAGTCATTGTTTATGGGACTCCGCGTGAACATGTGTGTTTGAAAGGAACCGGGCAATCCCTCAGAAACAACACAACTGTGCTAGATTTCTGGCCTCAAAGTGGAGGCTTCGATTTTCTTTTTTTCAAACTCATAAAAACTGCATGTGGGTTTTTCAACTGGGTCGAGTTGTGGTGGGAAGCTCCACACTGCCACACTGTGGTGAAAAAAAAGCACGACACGGACAGGATGTTTTTTCTCTTTTATTTAAAATATGCAGGAAGCTTCAACACCCAGCATCAAGAGTAAACTTTGGCAGCGATGGCAGCTCACACAAACACACGAAAGCAGGCAACATATTCATTCTTCAAGATTAAAAGCTCACATAAGCGTCCAAATACAGTATTTGAAAATACTCCTGGAGATAAAACTGCATTAGTTTCAGTGCCTTCAAGTAATAAACACACACATTTTGGTAACCCTTATCTGTATCAGTGGTCTAAACCTAATGCGGTGTTGGCTTGACCAGTTATATTTACTGTCTGCACTCGCTGCCATCAGGGGACCACTTGTCTTGCCACATATGGGCATGTGATATGATGTTTGTGTGTGTGTGTGTGTGTGTGTGTGTGTGTGTGTGTGTGTGTGTGTGTGTGTGTGTGTGTGTGTGTGTGTGTGTGTGTGTGTGTGTGTGTGTGTGTGTGTGTGTGTGTGTGTGTGTGTGTGTCACTGGTTGTTTATACGACTGTTATTTATAACAGTACATCCTGGTGTATATTCTTGGCTCTAAACTCTGTAAAAAAAATACTCCAGGGAGTGTTGGAGTAATAAATAATTCCACCTGTCCACACACTGAAAAGCATTGTAGTCAAGATTGTTGACTCCTGCACACAAACATTTGTCTTTTAAGAAAACAAGGGAATGATCGATCGCTGCGATAGTCATCTCTATCCGACATTCTTGGTCTTAATGCGCCCGAGACGGCTTGTATCGCAAACTAAGGCACTCAATTTGAAGACCACTTTCAAAGTTTAGAAAAACCCTTGTGATAGTCAAGACATTTTAAAGCTGTTTCTTGCTTCGTAGACAAGATTTAAGTGGCTTTTTCAAATTTAAATGCGCGGTTAAGCTTAATGAAGCATGTGGATAAGCTAAAACACGATATTGAGTGTCTTCCACGCTTGCCGCAGGCTTCAGGAGACATGTCGCCCAAACAGGAATCAGGCAAAAATCTCAAACCGCTTCTCTCACATGGGGTCTACATCACCCCCCCCCAATCAGCGGGTCCATAAAGGATCCATCACAATCCAAGCCTTCTCCCGATTTTGGTCCTCTCAGCTCATGTCTGAGCGTGAGCACATTCTCGTCTCTTATTGACCGCCCTTGTTCCGCCGCTCACACGTTGATCTTCTTCAGCTGTTCATAAGTGAGGAAGAACTGTAAACTGAGTAAAGGAGAAAAAAGATTTGCCAAGTGTGGGTAGCTAACTGAGGCTCTTTGTGTACTCCTGCTCAAAGCCTGCCTTGTTACCATTTCCTTGTTACCTCAGACTGCTCAGCTGGAACAGGTCAATAATCTCATTACATTTTTCAGGCCTGGTTGGAGCACGATGACCACTTTTCTTCCCTCATGCAACTCTTTGGCCTACGCTGAAAGACTTTCATAGAGTTCCATCCCCACTCATTTTTCTCCCACCCCCCCGAGTCCATTCTAACCTGGGGCAGTTGGGTACTAAGGCTTAAAAAGTTACATAAAAGCGTTAGCTAGCATTCTTACTCTGGCATGGCTTTAAATGCCATACTTTAGCATATGCGTAACAGAATTATCAACTTTCCCCGCTCTGATTTCTCCAGCTCTACAGATATTGCATCACAGAGGCTAAATGTAAACAGACTGGTGCGCTAATGAGATGGTTCAAGGATACAATGATGTTCCACGGTCCCAGGCGGAGCCAGTTGGGAAAGAAGCCCTTGTACAGGGCCATGAAGCCCTCGGAGCGCCACGTCTGGAAAAAGGGAAAAACAAACATGTTAAAAACCCATTTCATCTCATTGTCCTCTGATGATCACTCTTAAGTCCTCTCCGGGCTTTTGCTTTTAACTGGGACCTTGAAATCAGTGACATTAAGGTCTGATCTAGATATTCCTAATGACTACATTATTAAATATTCATCCAGAATCCAAAACAAACACTCGAAAGGCACTTCTTCATAGCAACAGGACAGCGTTTCTAAGAGTCTAATGATTTCATAGACTCTAATAACTTTGACGCTGGCTGTCTGAAAAGAAAAAACTTCTACATGGTCATTCATAGCTGGAAGTCATGTAGATAACTTTAAAGGTGGTATTCCCCTTATTAATGCCAAGGCCAGGGAGCGCCCCCAAAAGGCCAAACTAACTTTTTAAAGCCAGAAAAACACCAACAATCTATCCCCCGTCTTCATCAGTGCTAATCTGAATGGCAAAGTAGGCTCGAGTCCCTGAACAAAGCAAGTGTGTGTGGTTATTCCTGCTGTTAATACATGCCTGTAACAGCAAGAGCTTCTGTAATCTAAACTCAGTTAGTGGATCAAGTTATGGGGACATAATGTTGTCTATAGGTTGGTAGTGATTTGACAGACATGATATGGAGCTGATGGATTCTTGGTGATTTAAGCTGAGCTTGACGAGAGAGTATAATGTTTGAAACAGATCAGTGTAGCTGTGTCATCTGTGTGTTAGCTGAGAGTTATGGGATGTAGCAGTGCTTTTTATGTGGAGCTGAACAACCCTGAACCTGTCTTAATGTTTTCCAACCCAATTGAGATTCACCACAGCCCCTTCCCCATGACGAAAGCATAGAAATATGAATTTGACCGCTACAGTCGCCTTTTAAGGCATCATGTTCAAAGTAGATTGATGAAAATAAATATAAAAGAAGATCACAGCATAACTGAATAAATGTTCATCTTTAAATATTAATTCAGCAAGTATTTAGGAATAATAAACTGGCAAACAATATGAAGCCTAATAGCTAGTTTTTTTGTCATGTTTTGTGCATGAGTACAGTACTTGCATACATGTACTTTGTTACTTTCCAACACTGTCAGACGATTAAAAATGATCTGTTTGCCGATGACCACTCAAAGGTTTTCAGCGTGGCTCACACTTGCACTGACTGCATTGGGAGCTGCAGTCCGCTCACCACCAGTGAAGTTGTCTCGAAGAAGCAGGAAGTGAGAGAGGGACTGTGGGGAGAGTTATTAAGCTAATTCCTTGTGGTCTGATTAAGAGCCCATATTGTTTCTTTCCAAGCTAAAGTAGACGACACATTACTTCAGAGTTGTTAAGATGGGGATGGCTAATTCTCTTTATACCTCCATCAGGCAGTCGCACAGAGCTACGTTGATGCGGAAGTGGGCGTGGTTAAAATCTCAGCTGGGTTGGAAAATGATAGACGCACCCTGGTTAAAAAAAGCTTAAATGCTACAATGCGTGTGAATTACCAATAATTGGGAAACCTTAAAAGGATTTTTCAATAGTGTTCTCTGAATATTTTGGCAAAACCTGTTAAGACTGTAAGGTGAAAATGCAACCAGTTTTTTTAGAACGCAACCAGCAGCACCATTTTGTTAGTCCCTCCCTGCCTCACGTTTTTTAGGAGGCATTACCTCAAACTTTAAAAGCCTCTCTCAGAGCCACAGAACACATTATGTATGAGCTAAGAAGTACTGCCTGTAAGGAAACAAACTGATGTCATTTGTGAAATCTGTGGAGTGTTCCTTCAATTTCCTCTAATCTGAATCCGGTGACTGACCTGCAGTATACAGTCCAGTGTCCCCTGGTACAGAAATCCTCCTCTCTGGTTCATCATGCGTGTCCGCACTACGTCCACTGGGTTGGAGGCCAAAGCTCCCGCCAAGCCGCACGCAAAGCTGGAGCTGTGGGACGACAAGACACAGGTTCTAATTATCATCTTTAGACTTTTTGTCCTTTATTTTAATACTTGGACAATGCTGCGGTGTGTGTGCTGCAGCCACATTTAAACAACTTAAATCCACCAAGGAGGAGAATATAAGGTAAATCCAAACACTGATTAATTATACTTAAGTCAAACTGAAGCACGGCCCAACAGCAAACTACATTTAAAGATGGCCGGAGTTGTGGCTCAATGTTTTCCACATTTCATGGGTAACTTCAAAGTGTTCTAATGATCCTAATTGTAATGCTTACATACAAAGACTTTTTAAAAGACCTGAGGAAACCCGGAATTGAGCATTGAGCAACAAGAAACATAATGTTTTGTTGCTTAGTTGCAAGTACAAAGACTTGAAAAACAGGTCTGTGTATTCCACTGTAAGATATTGAAATGTGCCTCCCAATGATTAACATTCGAAGCCGGACGATATCCAGAGGCAAACTCACACAAAGTGCGTGTACACGTTGTCCCCCATGTGACCCGACAGGATCAGATGCTTCTTGGTGATGTCATAGACCGGGAGCTCCACTCCCACCACGATGGCGGCTCGTTGAGCCGTTAGAGAGACGCCCTGAAGTGGGGAGAGAGGGAGAGATTCGAGTGCTAAAGAGCAGTGTCGGTGGTACCTGTAACCCGTAGAAACCGAGCTCGTTTAGCAATGCAAATTAAGCAGTAAAACACTCTCTGTACCTTCCACAGTCCTCTTGTTCCCTCTTGCTGGTAGATGTTGATGAAGTTACCCATCATACTGCCCTGGATCAGGCTTCCCTGCGCCTGCATGCGGATCTGGAAGATAAGACAGAGGTAGAGTCAATAAACCTGCACTAGAAACAATGAAAGTACACAACCAGAGTGGAATGCTTAAGGCCCACCAAGCCAAATACAGCGGTGTTGTGGGAATGAAAAGGCAAAAAGTTAAGCAGGGATTCTTGCCAAGCCCGATGTCCTAAATTATTTTCTCTATGCTTTTTTCCAGGAATTCTCCCTGCTTGAGTTGTTTTTGTGAAGCATGTTTGCAGATCTGCTTTGGTTCTTCTGTGTGTGTAATGACTTGGTGGTCGCAGCCAAAAAAACACTGTGATGGAAACGCAATGTTCCAGACCTGAAGGCCCTTCCATTAGGCTGTCAACCCTCTAACAAACAAGCAATGTGCGCTGGACATTAGGCCTAACGGGGCATGGTGAGGGCCGGTCAAAACATTATGAGTACAAATAAGCATGTGCACACACATATCGCTTACAGAACACTATGTTAAGCCTCGGAGGCCTCAGTCTATAAATAATCCACCAGTTGGCTCTTGGTAGTGCTATGATGCCCATTAACACAGTAGAACCACACCTAAGGAGTTTATTTTTGCAATTACTGATGTTAGGGATGGGGTGCAAATTTGATTTATTAAAACATTTGAAATAGATTCACAACTTCCAAAAAGTTTAAATTCAAAAGATCCTTAATATTGCGTATGTATACAGTAATGTTACACACTAAATCAAAATTGTCGAATATTTTTTTGAAGTTTGTTTTTAAAAAAAGACAGCATTCTTTTTATTGCTTGAACTAGTTATTCTAAAAGTCCATTATAGTATAAAAACATTTGAAGAATTTATGCAAGTATAGCATGAATAAACATAGTTTTTGTATTTAGTTTTGCCTTTGTTTTTACATTATTGCAATCAGTGTGAACTTTTTAAATTACAAAAGTTCCAATACGCAACGCTAACTACAGTAGATCAGAATCAAGATTATTGCCAGGTACGTTTACACATACAAGGAATTTGCTTTTGTGTCTGTTGGTGCAAACCTAAACAATCTAAGAAAATAAGTTGCAATAGAAGGTCTAAATAAAAAGAAGAAGTATATATCCTGAAATAACAAAACTGTATTACAGTCGTGCTCAAGGCTGCACAGGGTATCAAAGCTGTTTGTATAAAAAGCCAACAACAACACCAAGAACACTGCTCTGTTTTAGTTGAAGATTTTAACACAAGCCTTGCACCTTTAGGACATTTCCATGTCTGCTCTAGTGCTTTTGGAGAATTACTGACAAAAGAGATAAAACACAATCTTGTATTTGATGTGTGCAAGTAGCTACCTTTAGCACATCAGTGGGGTTGGCGATGGAGGAGGAGACGACTCCAGCGAGAACACCACACACCACATTAGTCAGCAGTGTCTCATCTGAAAGAGGAGAAGAGTGCAAGGCACACTGTGTGAACAAGCAATTTTCACACCATGCAAATAGTGTTTTGAAGTAGCAAAAACACTAGACTATTTATGAAAAAACAACAAACATAACTTGGTCACATGCATACCTGCCCCTGCAACTTAAAAGAGGAATGCATATGTCAAGGGGGCAGGTAACCCCTACATTTTTGCAGAAGTGTGTATTTCTGTGTAAAAAAGGAGAAAGTGGGACTTACCCTCCGGTCTGTCAACCAGCAGTCGCTTTAAGCTCTGGTATGTGCCAATTTTTATAGTCCCATAGGACGCCTGGCGCAGCATAGCAGGAGCTAATCTGTAAAAGTCAAATCAAGGTTTTTAATACCCTGGCACAATAACTCAGAAGGCTTTACAGACATACAACTGTGGTACAAAACCCAGAGAAAGCCATCAAACAGCACAAGGGAAAAAAACCGACAAGAGTGTCAGAATATTAGGAATAAGGTAGGACAGGTAGAACAGGTAGAACCCCCCTCTTTGGCTGGAGGTAATGTAGGTGGGATTAAAGCTGTTAGAAAAAGAAGAGGAAGTGCACCAAAATGAGGAAGTGTGAACATTTAGAAGATATGCTGCACACATTATGACTGTACACAAAGAATTTCTCCAGTTGTATGTAGTGAGCACAGGGTATGGGATAGTATAGAAAGAACATTTGTATCACGCTTACTGACCCTGAATACAGAGCCCGGGGCCCCTCCTCTCTTCCTATCCTCACTATCGCATGGAGCATGCCTCTGTACCGGATCTCTCGGTATTTGCTGCCTACTTGGCCTTGAACTTGAAGACGTGTCTTCGCTAGGTCGATTGGGAAGGTCCCTGAAACACAGAACATGTCATATAGTACCCTTTAAATCTGTAAATCACACAAGAGGGTTAAATCATTAAAAGTATGCCGCACACGGCCTCCTCTCCGCTCCTCACTCACCGCATTCCGCCGTCACAGAAGCCAGCCCACCGAACACAAAGGGCTTCCAGCTGCCGTTAGACATTTCCTCCAGCCGTGTACCGAATCACAGTGAAAACCACCCGGCGAGCGGGGGGATAAATGTTTAAGTCTGCAGCTAATGCCTCTAAGGTGCAGCTGCGTTTACAATCCCTACCGGCGTTTGAGTGACTCCCCTCTCGTGCTCCCTCTGTCGTGCTGCCTGTCTCGCAGGTCTTGATGTAAGCCACGCCCACCGTCTTCATTATCCCCGCCCACTGCCTGTTGCTAAGCAACTAGACCAGCCAAGAAGGAGCCACATAAAATCCAATTTTGCTTTTCTAATTGCTAATATCCCAGGTAGAAAAACATATTCTATTGTTAGACGAATTAGACTTTTTGAAAAATATATTAAAAGTAAATTCGGACAATTGGGTTGTCCTAGATAAATGAATAACTTAAATATATGTATCTATTTTCTCTGATTAATGTCACTACGTCATAGGTGCTCTATACACTATATTCCACTAACCCTAGTTAAAATAGCATTTAATTAAATTGATGGATTTTTAATGGCAGATGCTGTTGTGTTTAATCTTTTACTGAAAAAATGCCTTCTCTGTCTTATATATAATGTTTTGCCATACATTTCTAACATGCTTGAAGGAGGATAATTATTAAGTTATACATTCTCACAAGTTATTCACAATCAAAATGGTTTGGTATACATTTAGAAAATCCTACCTGATTTCTTTGGTTTCGTTAATAACTATATTAGCATGAAGAAAAATGCAACTAAATATGGGCTTACAGCCTGTCATTTTATGTTGATAAAGCCTGACATTCTTTATACTTATCATTACTGGGATTGAAGTTGTACGTGAATAATAACGTTATCTACATTATAATTACGATTGGATTTGATTTGCATACATTTAACTAAAATATGTTAACCTAAAAAATCAAACATATGGCATTGAATTTGACACTCAGGAATTTGTTATTATTATATTATTGTTTCAACTGAATTATTACATTGACATTTAAATAGCAGTGGCCAAACTTTTACGACCTGTGAACCTTTTGGTTCATCCCCATATTAACAGAATTTAGCTGCGCACACAATACTCAACCATAACGTTTTACTGTATCACAAACATTTATTTGCTTTGTCTTGTTGTTATAAGCCCCTCGTCCTGTAAAGCGTCCTTGGGTTTCTTGAAAGGCGCTATATAAAGCCAAGTTATTACTATTATTATAATAATAGTCCTTCATTTTGCAATTATTTTGCTAACTTATGTTTGACAGTATTTACCGAAGTCTACATTGTTTTCCTGTCATTGTATAAACCTTGGACTTTGAAAATATTTCCCTTTACTAAAAACACAAAATTGACAGGACATACTCAGTGGGACAAGTTCCATCCAGCTGTGTTTAAAACGTTTTACCTACAGTATGTTAAAGATGGTTCGCTGGAGTAAAGGAATAGTAAGAGCATGTGTAAGTGTTCACCCTCAAGCTCTAAAATTCAACGACAAATGTGAACATATAAAGATGAGTCTACAAAAATACCCTATAGGTCATACAGTATATCACTGCATGAACGTATAACCTTTTCAAGAACTCTGTGCTCTTATTATGTGACAGCTGATCCCACAGAGGAAATGCAATAGCTTGTTTTCAAGCAAGCTAGCTTTAATAACTATTTATATAACATATTTTATTCCAGGTTGAAGCTCAATGTGCTGCACAATGTGTACGCTACCACAGAAGAGATATCTCTGGGATTTGAACCTTTGAAGACTATTAACACTCCCAAAAACCTATAACACACTACAGGAAAGGGAAAACCCATAAGCTAAATAAGGCCTGCTTAGAAATGTATTCAGCGGTATTATTTTGCTGTATTGTATGTTTGTTGTATAGCTTGAGAGTCTGGTG
The DNA here is from genome assembly GCF_036324505.1 of Eleginops maclovinus. Taxonomy (NCBI): domain Eukaryota; kingdom Metazoa; phylum Chordata; class Actinopteri; order Perciformes; family Eleginopidae; genus Eleginops; species Eleginops maclovinus. The sequence continues at coordinate 8,353,119 of NC_086354.1, forward strand.
CAGAGGACTTATATCATGTACTAGAACAATTGCCAATTATTACAATAAATTATCCACAAGTTACAATATTAAAACAGACATACACATGAGTGAAAACCATTATTTGAGAATAAAAAATGTAAAAACTAAGATCAGAAACCAACCACTAAGATTTATTGTGAATGATTTAAACCATTAAAAGGTAATAATAAATAAATATTATATATAAGTTAATATAGTTATATATTATAAAGTTATAGTTAAGTAAATCCAAATGAAACTAAATTAATGATATTCATACATTATGTGTTAGTAATAGTCATCTGTAAAGAGCATAAACACAAAAATAGAAATACTCAAAAGTGTATCGTTGCCTTTTGTTCCAACTTATTTTTAGATAACCTTCAAGAATCTCAGCCTGCTGGATGTTTTATCAGTCAATACATATAACATGTGTTGTAAAGATGTGATTGATAAAAATAATAACAATCATTTGTGTGTGACGGCCATACCGTATTCTACTTCCCAACAAAAGGCAATACTGCAATACTGCATAATACACTGACCCTTGACATCATTTGTCTCAGGCTGTAAATGTTTAACTATTTGATCTGCATGGAGGTCACTAGAAGTGACCAATGAAAAACTGTCGAGTAATTCTAGTAAAACTAGTATTCCCACCATCATCAGTCGCCTTTATTCCACAAGCAGGCTTTTTGAGTGCGTCCTTAGAAAAAGAAAGTTAGTCTATTACTTTACATTTATCTAACAGTAACAACACTCACTTGTTTATTCACATAGCTACTCCTCCCTTATTCCTTCAGTCCAATACACTTCATAAATCTATCATTAAATCAATTATTCGTTGTGTCTTAATTACAGTACCATGGGCCAATAGTTCATTATTGTAACACCATATGCATCAAACCTCATGTCAATATGTCATGTTTGCCAATATGTTACAGTGTGTTCATGCAAACAAATATCAATACATGCAATATGTTTATATTGTGCTTTGGTTTTGGTTTAACATTTGTTTATGGGGATTGTTTCTGATTTATATGGCTATTCATTTTTTTCATCAAATTGTTGCGTTGTTAATCAAAATTCACATCTTTTGAATATATGTACATCTTTATATGTACATTTGTCTGTTTAAATCAAATGTTTACTAAAAGTAGGCAAAACCAAATGCTTCAAATAGGAATAACAAAACATCAATGACACAATTAGCTCAAAGTAAACCCAATACTAACAAAGAAAATATGCGGGATTCATTCGAAGTAAAACGATATTAACACAGATACTTTACAAAACCTGGTAGATAAACAATACATTATTATTTGCACACACTGAGAGTCACTGACACTGATCATCAGCAACCTATGTTATTTTAGTTTCTATTTATTTTAAACATATGGCAGTCCAATTCTTAATTCTGATATCTGATATGACTGTAGGATAGACGTTGTATTGCAAAAATCAGACCTGTATAGGATTCAGGAGCACATGTGAAAGCGGCCAACACAACTCTTGGCCTTTACTCTCCTGTCTTCTACTGTCATTCTATTGCTTTGCCACTAGAGGTCAGAACAACACCATATTAATCTCGTGTGAGGTAACCATGACACTGACAGCTCTGGAGCAATCAAGATACCACTGCATAATGTTCAGTTTCTCTGTTTTTACTATTTACAGTAATGTGCTCAAATAAAGTTAACATATTTTGTCTACTGACAACATTTCTCACAAATTCAATAAGTCATTTATATAATTTATGTGCCTAAAATGATAACTGATTAAATAACAGTATGGATGCACTGTTCTAGACCTCAAATAATGCAAAGAAGACAAGTTCATATTCTATTTAAACACCACAATACTTGTGATTTAGCATATAAAGAGTTTAGAAATAAATATTTGGTGGAATAACCCCGAATAGAGCTTTCAGGCCTGTCTATCACTTTGCTGTTGCCTTAATGTCACTTCTAATGCAATATTGTAAGCAGCTTGACTTAGTATAGGCTCGTTTTCACATCCATCTTTATCATGATCATATACCAGAGGTTTTTAATGGTGTTCAGATAATTCAAATGTCACAAAAAAATCATAGGATGACATAAAGTCATCACGCCAGCTTGTGTAACAGGAGCCGTGAGGATACTTCAAAACAGGCTCCTGGATGTTGTCAGTAGATATACAATTAAAAAGAGAAATGCTAATTTTACTCAAACACAAGTAACTGAAAATGTTGCAATCCACTTAATGAGCAGACACTATCTATACCGCTAATGAGAACAGACATTTTTGAAAGACATTACATGTAGAACAAATAGTGAACATATGACTGTATGTAGGATTTGGTGCTCTATAAATGAAATGTCAGAGTGTGCTCTGCTTATCAAAACATATTTTCCCAAGAAGAATATATTGCTTTGGTAAATACCTCGGCTTCATCTTATCTGTTTCCATCACATTTGTCCTTCTGGCATTAGCTTCTGTGAAGCATTAGGTCTACTGTCCTGACTGCAAGACATTCATCAAGAGCATATTTATTATGATCATATGCTAGTTGTACTGTTTGATGAATGGGTGTGCTGTGGGTCAGTAACCCCAGTATCGCCATCAGTACATTATTAACGACCAAGGAGAGAGAGGAATGAGTGTATAATTGTGCACTGTGTGTGAGAGTGTGAGTGTGTGTGGCACGTGCACGGACGAATGGTACACAGAGCATCGACAAACGGAAATAGATGAATGGAAATATTGCAGTTTTATCTGAAACCAATAAGCAGAAGGAAGTGTGGTGCACCTAAAAATGGCCACATTTAATGTGGTGATTTATCAAAAGCAGCCTGGGAACAGATCTCGAATAGATGAGGAGGGATATATATCTGTGTTTGAGGTGAGCAAAATAACAAAAGGTAATACAGTGGTGTTATTTAGAAGAAGGGAGGGAGAGTTCATGCAATGGATTTATTTGTCATTTATTTGGTCATGGTCCTACAAACGCATGCTCTTATGTGTTATTGTGGGATAAAGATGTGATGGCATGAGACATCTTGTATTTCTTCTGCAAAAATCAGCTCTTTTAACAGCATTATAAACACACACGAAACACATCTACACAACCTATTTTGCAGCTTTGATTGTTTTCATCTTCTGGCAAAATGTGCAGTGGGATGTTACTGTGTCAGCTAAATGGGAAGTGTGTGTTTTGAGCTCACCATGAATGACTCCAGGAACATTGTACTAATGTCACTGAGCATCACTTGACTGGTGTTTATACCAGGAAATCTCTCATCAGAAATCTGTGTGTGTGTGTGTGTGTGTGTGTGTGTGTGTGTGTGTGTGTGTGTGTGTGTGTGTGTGTGTGTGTGTGTGTGTGTGTGTGTGTGTGTGTGTGTGTGTGTGTGTGTGTGTGTGTGTGTGTGTGTGTGTGTGTGTATATAACTGTAAGACAAGACAGTAAGTTAAGGTGACTCACAAGAGAGTACATTGTGTGACAGAGGATGTATGGTAGAACACATTTGCTGTTACATAACTATGTGCAAACTGTACAAAACACCCCTATGTCACACATTCAAATTGGATCAATGTGAACTAGCATAAATGATGGATTTGACATTTTGTGAATTAAACGTATTCTCTGTGTTGTCAAACCAGATTGATTTCACCTGCTAGATATGAAGCTAAAGCAAGCAGCTGGCTAACGTAGTTTAGCGAAAACTGTAAAATTGAACTGCAAACTTGGCCTACATGTACCAACAATACTTAATCCGACTTATTACATGATGTATTTTGATAATTCAAATACTGAATCATTTTCACTCTCACTGTTATTTAGCATATGATTCTTTAAATGCGATGCAATAGCTAGCAGGAAGTTAGCTTAGTTTAGTAAAAACAGCAATTTGTGATTTTCACACCTTTCTTTAATAAAGATTACAAAGGATATATAACATGTTAATAGAGAGCTTTAGACCTGTTAGTAAGTAACATTTGCTACCTTTGAATGGAGACAGGCTAGTTGTTTCCTCCTGCTTTCAAATTTTAACCCAGCTGCTAAACAGCTGCTGGCTAATACTGTAGCTCCATTTTGAATCTACATACAGGTATAGATCTCCTTCAGGTATTACTCAAAGCTTATTTATTTTTCTGTTTGTATTCCTATATATGCAAAAATCTTCATTTTATTGTCTTTTACTTTCTCTTTGCTCATCTCCTTTGCCCCTTTTCTAACGTAATATGCTTTGTTTGGTGTTTTTGTTTGTTGTAAAGCATTCATTATAATTTTTAAGAGAAGCTAGGATTAATATTGTTATAACTACTATTTTCTAACTTAAACAAGTAAACCACTACGAGTGTTTCCTGAATTGTCAAGCTATTCCTTTAAGCTCATGATACGGCAATGCATTGACAGTGTGATGCTAATGGAAGCCAAGGGGGGTGTTGAGGAGCTGTTTTCAGGCTGAAGGGTTAAAACACCCACACATGTCCTAGATAGAGGAAAGCACCATATCTCCTTTTGTTCCCTTTCCTCCAGAAAATACACTGAACTCCATTTTATGGAGAATGACTCAGAGATGATTGGAAATCCTGTCAATGATGTACGGTTGGGAGATAACGCAACTACAGGAGTGCGTTTTTATATGCTTCCCATTAATTACACTGGATACAGTTTCTGTTCTTAGATGCATTTGAATTGTTGTATACAAATTGGTTTTCTTTTTTTAAAATCCGGTATTTATTTGGAACCATCAACATTATGGTAATGTTTTCCGGATTAATTATTTGCAGAGGGTAATCAGTGCAAGGTGACAGCACACACACACACACACACACACACACACACACACACACACACACACACACACACACACACACACACACACACACACACACACACACACACACACACACACACTGGTTGTTTTGGTCGCTCTCTTTGTGGTGAAGTATTTTTACCCCATCCTCAGGGCAGCACTGAACCTAATGGGAAGCGAAGGCCCGTCCACTATGGTTAGTGTGTGTGTGTTTGTGTGTCTTCATGTGTGTGTGTGTGTGTGTGTGTGTGTGTGTGTGTGTGTGTGTGTGTCTGTCCTACTTGTTTACCATGCCCCCTTTCCCTCTTTCCTTCTCACACCCTCCAGCATTGACAGTGGGGACTTATCACTACGACGATGAGTGTGACATGCTGCTTTCTGATTGGCCAGACGTGAGCTGCGAACCTGCCTTCCTCCTCCAATCAGCATCCAGACTTTACGTGAGGTGCGCGTCAGTATTACAAAACCCACACATCATAGTGACGTAAAAATATCAGTGTATTTCCAGACATAGATTTCTGCAGTCACATTTATTCCCTCAAATCCATGCATTAGATTTTTGTTCTAAGACCGTAGAAGGAATTCTCACAGAATCATCACAAATCCCACAAATCAGTGATAATCCTAAATCCTAAACCCTAAACTTCCTCAGATGATTACTTACACTAAGAAATGTATAATAAGTTGTCGGACATTGAAATAGGCAAATAAGGCTTTATCTAATGCTAATTGTAGGTGAAATAGGAGAAATGTAGGTATGCAAGTTCTAAAATAGACAGCTACATGAGTAACCGTTCCACTTATCTGAAAGAATACATTGACACGATTACATTGTAACCCTTACGCATCACAACAATCACCATGTATCTGCTGAAGTATTCATCTTCGTGTTTGGTGGTCTTTTTACCTTGGTTTGAGCTTCCAGGTTGTCCACTAAGCACCCCCTTTTCAGGGTTACTGCCCCGTCAGCATGTTTCTCTTATCAAGGCCTCCAAAGAGCTGAAGGTGGAAGGTTGCTCACTGATGGAAAACTCTGTAAAAGTGGTTAAATTGGGGAAATTGTGAAAAGCTCGGACAAAGGCTTAACTTTTCCAAGACCCTTGACATCGACCTTTTAACCCTCGGCTAATAACTAGTAAAAAGAGCTGACTTCCTGCACCTTGCATCTGCCCTCATTGTGGCCTGTGAAAGGGAGGTCAGCAGTACAAGTCTGTGGACTTGACTTGAAGTGTGGAAAGAGACTAAAAGCATGAAAAGCCTTTGTAAATTAGTGTATGTGAGTAAAGAAACACAGTTTTTCTGGATTATCACCGGGTCCATTTGGTTTGGAGAGGAGAAGACCGATGTGGATCATTTGACTCCCGGTAAAAACCTTGTGAACATCTGGATCTTAAGTTAACATGGATTCAAGCTGAGCAAACATTAGTGCCAAGTGTTTGTGTGGGACAATTGATCGGTAATAAAAGTAGGAAGGTGTTGTCAGATATTTCCATATAAGACTGTAACACAGAGGAACATTGGGGGCAGTTCAGAGTCATCTCGAGTGCAGAAGGCCCATAATTCCTAGCAGCACCCTCGGGTACATTTATAATAATCTCCAACAGTCCTCTACCCCGTTTAGGTCTGTATTTAGCGCCATTAACCCAATGTATTTATTCTTTTCTTCAGCACTCCTTCTCTCTGCTCCCTAATAGCCTGGATTAGCCTCTGCTTTAATAGACTCATCCATCTCCTCTGTTTATTCACTGGTTTCTCTCATACGGTTTCTCCTTTCATCTCTCTCTTTCTGCTCATGGGCAATTACACAAACAAATGCAGTTTGTTTTTCTCTCAGTCCTACTGGAAGGCAAATTAATGGATTTATTTGGGCGGTTACATTTTTAGTTTAAGGTCAGTTGTTGTATTATATTACCACTGAGAAAAAGGTGAAGGCACAGTGTCACTCCTTAAATTTGCACAGTACATTAGCCATGTAGATTTATGTAAATTCCTGCCGCAGAGTTTTGCCTCTGATTGGCCCAAGCTTCACACCCCCGCAAAGCCTAAATCCCACATTTACATATCTTGACAGGAAACGAAAGGGGAGGCAGAGAGGAGCAGCTTTTTCGTCAGCTGACGTCCCCGGGTCGGTGGGCGTCAAACATACGTAAGACACCCACGTATGATTCACACAAAAACATGTATGGCCTGCACAAGCTTTGAGTCCCTGCCATAGATTCTGAAGGTCAAATCAAGGACAACCCCGGAGCTTCCTGATTTTTTTTTTTTTTGTCCTTAGCCTTCAAAATAGTCATTTAAAATTATAACCAAACCTTGATGCAATGTTTTTTCGGTTTCCACTCATAAACACAGTTTTATACATTTTCTGGATTTGACCTCCACTAAGGCCTTTCAAAAAAAAAACCTACCTCTTCGGAAAAAAGCTGATATCTGTATAGCTCATGAATAAACAGATCAGCTGTAGAGTGTGGGAATGTGTGTGTGTCTACATGCTGTTTATTGATTAGCTGCCATTTCCCTAAACCAGTCTGTAAAGTAAAGAGGCACCCTGAAGCACACACACTGATACACTCATCGGTTTTAAACTAAACATCATGTCTGAGCTGGTGTTACTTTAAGCGATGACGGAGACGCTTCAACTCTCAACTGTCACCCCCCCCCCCACACACACACACACACACCCCACCCCCACGTGCCGACCTTTCACTCCACATCTCCTTCCTTCGTGTTTTCCTTCCTGCTTGATTCCCAGAGGGGAGGAAAATTCCTCTTATCAGTCGCAACCAGATGCAGCACTGTGCGTGTGTGTGAGACAGAGGATAATCCCCTGCCTTGATTTCATTGGCTCAGCAGCACTAACGCATTTTTTGGAAGTAGCTGATGACTTGGGGTTTATTTAAGAAAGAGCTGTATTTCATTTAGCATTTTAAAGGTTGTCTCTTTTAAATGGCACAGCAGTAATTACATCGGGAAACATCTTAGAAGGACATTTCAGAATATTCATTATGAACTGTTAACTCTTGGTTAACCTTTTTGTATTTGCTGTATCCGTCGACTGTATTAGAGCATCAGTGTGTGTTTGTGTGTGTGTTGTGTTCGCATACAGTGACTCACTGAGCTTGTCTAAGAGTGTTAGTGTCAGTTCAGCTCATTTTGTTTTCTACCAGCCTGTTCTAGAGAATCTGCTTTCCTCATCTATATTTGTGAAGCCCCCCTTGGTGTGTGTGTGTGTGTGTGTGTGTGTGTGTGTGTGTCTTTCAATTCCGCAAAGTCACAACTGTCCACCTGCACTTAAAGATGAACACCCTTCCGTTCATTATGGGATGTTGTCACATGTCCAATCCCCACTGCCGTCAACATCCATTGGAGCTGCATTTTGATTCATTCCTCCATTCAGCACCTCAGCCATGATCACATGACGCCCATGTGTGTGTGTGCAGGGCTATTGCCAAAATTGAGAAAAAACAAGAAAAAAAACCTCTCCCGCTGTAGTTGCCATAGTAACCAGCGATTCACCGCATCTGGCAAATTATAGGGTTGTATTGAAGGGCGAGAGGGTCTGCGTATGTGAGAGTGTAAAGTGTGTGTGTGTGTGTGTGTGTGTGTGTGTGTGTGTGTGTGTGTGTGTGTGTGTGTGTGTGTGTGTGTACGTGTGTGCGTGATTGTAGGAGAGTGCAAACTTCTCCTGCATACAAAAGCTGATGTTCAGGTGAAAATGAAAAGCAGAAATGGATTATCGTTTTTTTGCGGCGAATCACTGTCAGACAAGGCATCACTCAAACACACTTCCAAACTAGCACACACCACACACAAAGCAACACACGCAACCTGGATCATTAACACCAGTTATTAGACTCTAAAACTCTAAGCATGTTTAGATGCATGTCCTCCCAGAGGTCAGATCTGATGTTTTATGACTTTGTTTAAGGACGAATGAATGGAGACAGACGAAAGTGTCCTCCAGCGACCTTGCAATAACCATCACTGATAAAGGGTGTACAGGTGAGAAGAGAGACGGACATAGGTTTCAATGATACAATCCCCTTGGGGAGAGGCTGGGGCGGACGCAGTGATTCTACCTTCCTGCTGACCTTAAAGAAGGTCAAGAGGAAAAGATTGTTCCCTTCCAGTCATTTAAGCAAATTGCAACATCATATATTTGCCACACCTACTTAAAGGGAAAGTTTGGATGTTTTAAAGTAAGGTTGTATGCACAGATGTATAAAGAGAACTAGATACAGCAAAATATACCGTATATGGGCCCATAGGACATGCACTAACATTTTGCCCAAGCACCGCCTCTGTCTGCAGCGTCACGACCGATTGCGGCTCAGTGAAACGAATGGAGAGGGAAAACAACTCTGGATTTGGCCTTTAGCGTGTTTACTTTTAGACCCTAAAGCTTTAAATTAAGGCTTGGAAAGTGTTTGTGTTAGGTAGTTATACATAAATTATCTGCTGATTTACCAATGTAAGTCAATGGGAAAGAGTATTTTTGGGCCCAATGATGTCACGGACTGTCATATTGATGTTTGTACCATGAAAATCAGCATCAACATCCAGTGCCCTTCCTGGGGGCAAGGCAACAGCAGATCAGCAACTCCTGTGTTCTGCGAGGTTAAATGACTGTCTTCTAAAATGAAGTCTAGTGGATTTGAAGAGAGCATAGATAACTGCTTCAGTTCTTGGTCCAAAAGCAATGAGTTTAAATATCCACAGGAGTACATTGCTTTGCATGCAGACCACAATCTACTGTAGAAAACGCATGGACCATGATTAAGCAGCTCATACGACCCCAGGTAAAGAAATCAGAACGATCAATTTTAGATGATCGTTCTTTTGGACCTTCAATCATATTGTTGGTACTGTAATTACGTTTTCCAAGAAAATCAACCAGAGTTAACTGTTATTTAATAATCACAATATCTGACAGTGTAAAATCACTGCATCACAGATTCAACTTTTGCTTCAATGATGTCACTTAAAGGACATGTAGGCCTGCTGCCCCACTCACAGGTGTTTCCACTTTCTGCCTAATTAGGCCTCTTCTCAGGAGTGTGGGTGTGACTCCTCCCTCACCCTGCTGTTCCACACGATAACCTTTCAGTATGTCCCTCTTCTGTTTTCCTCTAAAGCACGTCTGCTTCTTTGCTCACTGGTAGTGGCCTATTTTACTGTATTTAAAAGAAGACATTAGGTGAATTTGGTTAAAAAAAAATGTTAACCTAAAAATAAATTACCATAAAATATTATCATTGTTAGTTATATACATTATGGCAATTATATTTATTACCGGTTTCTAAAATTGTATGATTAAATAAGCAAGTGATGGATATCTTGAAAAATGTGCCATTTTGCCTATCATTTCAAAACAGAAATCTAAACATTTTATAAAGCCAGCCAAAAACATTGTGCCATGTTTTTAGAAATAAAATATACTTCTATAAATCAAGTTTGAATGATTAAGACCCTCTGTGAATAAAAAAAGCTAGAGAAAATGAATAAAGTCTGGTTTACTGAAACTACTACGGTGGCCAACCAGTGCAAACACACGACAACGGCCCAAATAACTTCCATTGTGAACACGCTGCAGTCTCAAAAATAATACATATAAAAAATTTAAAAAACGTGCCAAAACAAATGCAAACAAAGAGATATCTTCACCAACTTGATGAACCATGCAGACCATTTACGAAATCCGCTGCATAAACTGGTCCCAGCTGTGTGCGTCACTTTTAATTGTCCCCATTTCTGTTGTGTTTTTAGCTTCTGGCAGCAATTTAATTAATTGCAGTGTTTATGTTTATGCAGCGCTTTTAGTAATCGCTGCACATGTTTCGACAAGTTGTTTTGGCACATTTTATATTGATGTCTTTTCTGAAATTGCAGCTTGTTTCTCCTATTAAAAGTGTTTTTGCATGGGTCAGCCACCGTAGAATGGCCTTTAATTGTATGTTTTTTTTAATTTCATACATTCATTTTGCAAAATCAAAACTAAATGTTATGGTTTAAATATTCAAATTATGCGTTATGTAATGTTAACTCTTTGTGTCCCTGGGACTAATTGAGAGGAGACAGACTATGGTAAAATAAACACCTCAATGTTTGTTTTGGATGTTTTCTTTCAACTAGTCTAAAATAAGTAATGTTATGGAAGCAAAAAAGCCCATGTACTCAAAAATGAACTATGTTGTCCATGTTTTGTAATTTCTCTCCTTTATCCACTTATCTGGTCTCAAATCCACTTGAGACCAGATTTTCCTAAATAAACCAACTGCATCTGTAACTCTTTAAACTACAATACAATAACTACAAACCTAAGATGTTCACAAATGCAATATATGAGCCACGCAACAAGCATTTGACAGGGAGTAAACAGGAGACCAGCCTATGCTAGTGGCTGCAAGCATTGCTCTATAAATCACAAAGGTAAATGGTCTGTGTTTAAGGTTTAACCACTACCTATTAAAGAGTCATGTATGGCTGTCAGCATGGTGTTTATTGGGAACATTTATCTATTTATTAAAACACATTACAGTCTGTTTACACTCCTCTTTACCCCCAGGATGACAGAAATCTTTCTTCACACTTTTAGCCAGACTTTGACATCTTTATTTTTACTGTATTTCAATTAACTGGGCTGAAAAAAAGAGGAATCGGGAGTAGTCTTTAGAAGAGAGGAGGGGAAAACAGGGACGATGTATAAGAAATAAAGGGAGATAGGAGATGGACACCGGGAAGATGGAGGAAAACAGAGGAAGAAGAAGGTGAATGATGGATGGATGTGTGTTTGTGTGAGGATAGAGAGAGAGCGAGAGAAAGAGAGAGAGAGTTGTGTGCGAGGGCACCATTAAAGCCTTGTACAATAAATCTCTGACAGTGCGTGTGTGTGTTGAGATAACAGAGGGATGTCTCTCTCCATTCTGGCTCTGTCAGGATGATGTATGCATCCCTTTCTTCCTCCCTGTGAAATATTACAGGGGGGCTCAGTGTGTGATCTCGGGCAGCATGCGGCCAACGTGTTTGGTAATTCTTCACCTCTTATCAGCGCTCACATGAGGTATTGTAGATGGGAGACTTGTGGCCGCCTGGGAAAAGAGGCAAAACGACCCAGAAACACACTCACACACATACAGATGGGCAGTTAACAAACAAAAAAAGAATTAAATTCAGAGGGAAAGGGATGAACAGGCAACAGCTGACAGGGACAGCTTTTCCTGATCGAGGGCTACGAGCTTGACAGGTGTGATTGATCACATAATGGTGAGCACATTTTGGCACTCTGCTCTTCATTTAGCTGACAGCATTTTCTTTATGGCACCTTGTGTTATGGTATCATAATCATGCCAGTGCCATTGGAGCGCCCTAGGAATAAATCTTTATAATCCCCCCCCCCTTTCATTCCACCACATGAGCTGTTGAAGCTGCTCGGGGCCTTTCTATACCCTTCTCGCTGTTTCAAATGGCCGCTTTGGCTGTCACTCAAATTACCTCATCGTTCAACTGCATCAGGGTGGGAGAGAAAGAGTGAAAGCACACAGAGGAGGAGGAGAGAAAGATGGGGGAATGGGTTTCTCCTCAGGTGCCACCTTGCAATCGTACCTGTCAGTCTACAGAAACCGGTGAGCGATGGTTTTCTGAGGACAAGTGTAAACATATAAAAGCATTGTGATTTCAATTATTTAAAGCTGTAATTCTTATATACATGATGGATGAAATAACCACTGCTGTGTTTCAATGTCTTATTCCTTGTAATGTGTCTGTAGGCAGTCCAAAAGAAGCCATATGGTAAAAACTGCGCCATTCATTCTGTTCGTTTGACAATTTATTCAAAACACAGGCAAAAAATACAATCCAGTACCAGCCATGGATGTGAGATTGTAATACATATTGCAATGGGAATTGATATGGAAGGTGCTGTTGAAACTGGAGTAAAAAATTGTGGTCAACGGAAAATGTCTCTCTCTCTTTGATCCAAGGGAGCAGGTTAATTCAACCAGGTTAAACAACCACTAACCCCTGCCCCAAGCTCCAGTGCACGCCCACCACCAAAATTAAGAGAAAAATACAAAATAGAAAATAAACATGAAGAGACCTTACATATGGTTTCTACACGTTGCTTACACTTGCTATTTTGAGAGCATAAGGCCAAGGAGGGCATAATAGAGGTCCTTGACTGTTGAGTACCTGATGATTTACAGATGTTGGTCAAATAGTTGAATGATGGACAATTGTAACCCGCAATGGGTGCCATCTTGCCTACGGAGTACAAGGTAAAGGACCACCATACTTGTAAAAAGTGGGCAAGTCAGCTGCTGGGTTTTTTGTATGTTAAGTAAATATACTACGTAACTGCTTGTTGACTTTCACACTCGACACAACCAAGTCATGTGTTTATTAAGAACTTTACATAAATTGTCCATGGAGTATTTAGCCGCCAAACAGTCAGATTTTTCCCTCAAGAGTTTGTGGAGCTCAAAACAGGAAAACTGTCCAGAACAGACTTTGATTGAATGCAGTGCTTATGAGTCTGTTTTTGTGTTTTAATTACAAAAGGTGCTACTGGAGACACCATAGCAGAAACAACCAACAAAGCTGTTTTGAGTAATTTGCCATGGGTTTGTATTTCTATCTGTCGGTTTTGTCAGCGCAATTCTGTCACAAAGTCTTCACGATAGGGTCACGGAAATCAATGTGGTCAAGGCAAGGGCGCTGGAAGTAGGCGGTAGGAAGTAGGGTAAGCCTTTAAGGGGTTATTCATCTCAAGCACGCTAGAGCTCTAGTTTTTTTGTGTTTTCGGCTTCTTTGTAAGTCTGTGGTTGAGTTTGAAAATAGGCACGGGTGAGCAAGGGCAGGAAGTGGGGTAGGGGGCAATCACTTTTAATAAGAAGTTGATTTAGAATAAAAGGATTTCAGGACCTTTAAGGTTGGACATGGAGGTTCATATCATCATATGCTTCCTTTCTTCTCTCAGAATTGTCCACAAAGGTTTAAATTAGCTTTGTGGATCTCTGTTAAATGTGGTTCATGAAGCATACAGTACACCCTCTTGTACCATCTACCATTCAACTGCACCTTTATATCCTTAAAGCACATTTTCAAAAAGAGTTCTCTCGCACGTCCAGGTTGTGGGAATAAGCATTGGTGCATCTTTTTGCTATGATAATTTTGAAACGCTGCTTCTGTTTATCTTTTCAATACAGAAACATATTTGCCTGGACATATTGTTGCGCAATCATCGTTAAAGATTGATATAGCTTTTGAATATGTTTTAGAATAGTGCTTTTCAAGTCCCTAGCTTCTGCAGGCTCCATTATGGGAACATCTTCCTTTATGGATGGGTGGCCAGCAGAAAGGACAGAGGCAGAAAATGAAGCAGGGAAAAAGCTGGATACTCTGAAAGTGGGAGGCAGATGGATGGAGCGGCAGGAAGGAATGGGTGGAACGCTAAGCCCCCTGAAATGGGTGATGAGTGAGGAAGAGACAGAGATGGAGTGAGGAAAGAAAATGAAGAAATACAGAGTTGATGAGTGAGTAAAATGATGAATGGGCTGAAAGGGACACAGATGGGCCGGCTCCATCAGTGAGCGGTGTGGCAGAGAAAGGGAAAGAGTGAGTGAAAGAGTGCTTACCAAGTTACAGATGATGATGATTGTGATGATGACATACAGACATATAATAAAGTGCCCAGAGGCAGGAGTCATCCTCTTAAATAGATTTCACATTAAAAGCAAAGCATGGCTAATAACATGAATATTAGTGGTAAAACCCCTTGGCTCATGTTACGAGGACAGAAATAAGTGAGTGATTTAATAGAGCAAACACAATAATCTGATGTGTCATTTCAGCATGTGTTTCTACTGTGTGTGTGCACCAACAGACAGACAGGACCTGTCTATCACATGGTAGCCACGCCCCTCGAAGGACCCCATTTGATCTTTTTTTGTTCTAAATGGGACCATCATTTACAAAATGAACCCCAGTTTGTATTGAAGAAGACTTGAACCTAACATTTGACACCATAAACTTGTTTAAAATCATGGGTAGTAAATTCATTAAGAAGTAATTTTTCCATAGACTTCTATGCAATCATATTTCTCCAGTGGAATTGCATATGCTGACCTTAGAAAGAATGCCAGTTCATGGCACTTTCTTTTTCAGACCAGGAGGTTGCAGCTTGCTTAAAAGAAATGGTGGTAACAACAAGCCTGGTTCTGTCCAGAAGTAACACAAGTGACCTACCAGAATCTATCTCACCGATTAACACACAAGGTTTCCTCTTTGGTTCATGTAAAATCTATAGGTCTCATGGGGGACTATAACAGACAGCATGCACACTTAATATGAAGCTAGAAACAGGCATCACTAAATACGTTTAGCTAAACTAATCCCCAATGTGTCATTTTCACACTTTTAAGCTTAAGAATTCAACATGGTAAGTCATGTTAACTTTCAATAGAGCAGAAAGGACTCAGTCTCACCTAAAAAAAGAAAGTTGTTTTGATTTATAGATGTCCATGCGTCACACAAGAGGTTGTTAGCAATGCTATATTTCCCACCTGAGTATAGAGTATTTTCTTCTCGAAAACATTTTTATGTTTGAATGTGTGTTGTGTGTGTGTGTGTGTCCCAGGATAAACAAACCACCCTCTGTGCTGATGAAGCTAATGAGAATCCCAATAAATGAAATTAAATGGAAAATGAAGAATGTCACTGAGACAGATACGCCACAGGCTTTAACCGTCAATGGCATTGAATTCACACAAAAGTCACACAGCTTTACGTTTCACTTATTTTAAACGTGGCATTGGGGGTAGCGTGTTATCAATTGGACGGTGTTTCTTTCTCTTGCATCATGCACTTTAATTAGCCTTACATGGCACTCGTACTGGAAAAGTAGAATTTTGTCCAACAAATAAATCAATAAAGGAACACCTCACTTGACCTGTTATGCAGTCTGTTTTTGACGTCAGCACCTGGCAATCGGTAACCCCCGCTGTGGCTGTTATACAAGAAACACACACACACACACACACACACACACACAAAAAGCCATAATGGAGCAATTATCCTCTCCAGCTCCGATTTGCTCCTCTGATTGTAATTTGCATTTATTATTAGCCTTCAGCCTGCCAAAGGCTGTGAGGCATGAGGATGGATCGTCATACACCATATCACACTGATAGACCTTCACAGATGCTTCATAAACACGTGTGCTGGAGGACACGGTAGCGTCAACGTGTCCCAAACACAGACAAAGTTATACAGATGAAGCCGTTGTGACAGCGATGTGGCTTTGTTTTGTTAATGCTGATCCGTGTTAATGATGGGAACAGTGTGTTCAGTGGCGTTCCATCACAGAGAAACATGCTTCACGTTCCACACTGTGATGTCCTGCAGGACTGTGACAGGGCCCATTCCCTGCTCTGTGTTCTCTCTTGCAGTTGGCCCCGGGCTCATCTTATGGAAATTTGTGAGGAGCAGAGTCTCTCAAGGCACATACAGTACATACAACCCGCCAGCACTATTAGATGAGCATGCTGGGGCTCTCTTTCCAACACACAGACACGCACACCACACTCATGCACACACACACAACCTCATACATGGACACAAAAGGGAAGGTGCCCAGGATCACTGAAGTGTGAAATGATTCTGTTATCGTGTCGTCTGTGCGAAATATATTTTCCCATCAACCCTCTATGGCAGGTGTTCCTGATGGGCTGCTGGTGCTGTTTGTGCATGTGTGTGAGTGAGTACGTGTGCATTTTGTGGCTCTGTGTCTGTCGGTCTGTCTGTTCCCAGGGAGGTAGGTTGAGGGAGGTCTCCATAAAACTAGATGAAATTGTAGAACAGATTTTGCGGCTCAGGTTCAATTTTGGGGTTTTGCATTGGATTTTAAAAGAGTTATTTGGGGGAGAACATTGATTCTTTCTAATCTAATAAAAGATGAACTGATGATCTCTATAAGTTATGGACACCAATATGTTTGCTTTTCAGGTTTTCCCCCTTTTTTTCTTTTTACTCCTTTACAACTTCTTGAGTTGTAGCGCTATAGTCACACTGGTAACACAAATAGCTGTAAAAATATGGTGAATTTTCCTACAGTAATCTATTGTATCAGCGTTTCAAAACATTGTACATAGGATAAGGGGAGGACATCTTTAAGCGGTTGACCAATCACAACCGGCCAGCTAACCAATCAGAGCAGACTGTGCTCTGGTTTCAGACAACGGGCAAAAAGTGGTCCTGCAGCACAGAGGCAGTATGAGATACATAAAGACCTTTTTGAACATTAAAGCATGTAAACATATCACAGTAGAGGCACAACATTATGAAACCTGAAAATTAGCATAATTTGGCCCATTTAAAGCCCTCTAAACCTATTTTCTCAAACAATCTCTTTTCAATGACATGAGAAATCATTGTATTTTTAAGTTCGGTCCGTTCTCTTGTTGATTTAAAGTTTGCACAGGTTAGTTTGGAATATGTGATATCACGATATGTCCAGGGACAGATGCTCAGCAACATTTTACAGAGCTTTGATTTCAGTTGTTGGGTTGTTTACTTATTTAGCCAGCTTTGTATATCTAATCCAATCAAACCACACCACAGTGAGTCCTGATGAAGCAAAATCGACAAGACTGAATGAATCTTTGACCTTTTCAAAATCGAATCTAAATGATTAACAATTCCACAACATTCTATGAGAAATAGACTGTGACTAGTGGATGTGTTGTTGCCCATTTTGTTTTCTGAGTATTTTCCACTAATGCAGTGACAAAGCAAACCCTAAATGATACTTATTGCCTCCTCTGCACTCTAGAAACACACACAGCCCACACAGAAGCATTTACACACTCACTTATACACACATGCACATGGTTCACTGGCATGTCGCTGTGCATGAGAGGGAACCCAAGGGAGAGCTCAGTCCGAGCAACTTCACTGCACTCCCTAATTGGTGTGTGTGTGTGTGTGTGTGTGTGTGTGTGTGTGTGTGTGTGTGTGTGTGTGTGTGTGTGTGTGTGTGTGTGTGTGTGTGTGTGTGTGTGTGTGTGTGTGTGTGTGTGTGTGTGTGTGTGTGTGTGTGCGTGTGTGTGTGTGTGCGTGCGTGTGCGTGTGTGTGTGTGTATGTTCTTGTGTGTGACGGAGTAGGAGGTGAAGAGATGGCATGCACATTTAACAATCCAAACTAACCTCACCTTTCTCCAAACACTGCTCTAAACTCTAGCAGAAAATGAGCAAGCCTGTCAGTCAAGTGCTAATTTAGTCTCTGTGGGAAGTCTTCAGTTTGTCAATATGACAGTTTGTATCTTCCTGAGATTATAAAAAACTGTGAAACAGTACAGCCAAGTGCTGACGTCACCTGAATCTTTTAACCACACACACGATACCTCCATCCTCACCCCACACACACACACCACACACACACACACACACACACACACACACACACACACACACACACACACACACACACACACACACACACACACACACACACACACACACACACACACACACACACACACACACACACACACACACACACACACACACAGTCAAAACTGAGGGCAGTTTTTTTCAATGCATGGGCAGCTAATGTAGCAGTTACAGCTACTTATTGGATGAAAAATGGCTGTCATGGGGGATGGTCAGAAACAGCTAGGCTGTGTAAGATTGGCATGGGAGAAAGGCCTTCAAAATGTATTTTTTCTGAGGCTTAGATATTGTATAGTTGACCTTTTTTGCATTTAAATTTATTTTTAATGAGGTTGTTGATCTACAAATTCCACAAATCAGCCATAAAAGATTTGCACTTGTGTTGCAACATAAGGGGGTAAGCTTATAAATATAAATAGCAGAATTATAAATAGTAGTATAGTGATGTTTTAGCTCAAAAAAGATATGTAATGAAGATAACTAACATTTTGACACATTTCACACCTAATGGGCTTTTTTAAAGATTAACAATGAATATAATAAAATAAAAACGCACAATAATCAATTAAAAATAGATGTAAAAAAAACAACTACTGTACATACAGTGCTGCACTACTGCTCCAAGTCATTACACAACTTTATATTTCTTTAGAATTGTGTGACGAAGACGTCGTATTTGCATATGGTAAATGGCACACTCAGTACAACATATTCAAACACATAGTCATTGTGGTTAGTGCACGCACTACAATTAACAGTTCAATTCTTGTTAGAAATGTTTTTGATCATCGATCAGATCAATATTTTGTTGAAGATAGTTTTATTAGAATTATACTTGACATAAAAATGCTTTTCAATGTGCCAAGGTAACCTGCTGTATCTCTTGTTCACAGTTCCTGAGTTCCAAACAGAACAACAGATTACTGCTGCCTAAAGTAGAGGCTCAATCAGTTGAAACAGCTGTACTAAATTGGACCATACCATGTAGTGCATGGTCATGGGAGACACTATTTTCTTTGAATTTGAAATGTCATTGTTTAGGGCTTTAATGGTCAGAGCTAGTAGCATATTATGATTTATTTGATTTATTGTGTTACACTATTTTGAGATATATTTCATTGTCATTCCAAATTGTCATTTGGAATTACAATAATTAAGTTGATAAATAGTTGACCTGTTAACATTTTAGAGAGCTGTGTTGTGTGTATGTCATTTTTTTTTTTTCTATTTTGGACTAGACGTCCCTGTGATTTTGTATTTGCACCATTTTTGATCAGAATAAAAGCTTTATTGTTTCCGGCTCAAGCCATTTTATAAAGTGTCTAAGTCATTGCATCCGCACTTTTTGTAACAGATTGCAATATTTCCGGTAATCATGAAGGCAGCACTGACTCTGAGTAGCGCTGTTACTATGGTAATGACTGTTAGCAACGCTGTAAACTTAGCTAGCTAGCCAGGTTAGCCATAGCATGAGAAACTCTAATTAAACTTCACATGAACGTCTCAGAATTTAAAGAATAAGTATCTTGAGTTGCAGTCGAGTCATCTTCCGCAATGAGCAGGTGAGCAACTGGTGGCTTACAGACATTAAATAAGCTAACGTTACTTCACAAAACAGTAAATAAACAATGGATAGGCTACAAATGTCATGCTAAGTTAGCTACATGCTACCTTAAGCTATAACTTAACTGTCTACGCTTGTAAATGAACATGCTAGTTAATGACGTAATCATTTATTTCAGTAGTAGTGCTTCCAGCTTTTGTTAAAAAAAATAGCAAGTTTTAGTGAGAACGCATTTTGGGAAGTAGGTGGAATACAAATGGATAAATTAGACTTGGATGATCCTGCTCCAGGTGTAAATCGTTATGATAAAGGTTAACTTCCATTCATTAAGATTTTCTTCATTTTTTCCTATTTGTTGTACTGTGTGGAGAACAGCAAAATATTTAAAACGTTCTTAAAGTTCTATGTGACATGAGGTGAGTATTGATAGACAGATGATTATTCTGTGGTTTAAATATTCCCTTGAATTTGATTTCAGGGTTCAAAAACACCCACAGTCCAATGCAGAGCCTGGAAAAGATCTGAAAATGAAAGACTTGAAGAAGTACCCAGACTTTGGTACAGTATTTCTCTTCACACATGAGCCAAATATGGAGGAAGCACAGTGCGATGAAGAGGAGGTAAGGGATGAAGACATTAAGGCACCATTGGAGCTGATAATGAAGGTAAAGTGACTGATCCCCATCAATGACTACACACTTCATGCACTGCTGAGAGGATGGGCTCTTTCATTTAGATGCCTTAGTAGACTGACACTAGGACCATCAGCAGCAAAACCCTCTTAAACTGTGCAATTCAGCGTTAATATGTATTTTAATACTACCACACCACTGTATGCAATATACATGTTACTTTAACTTGTGTTTTATATTAAATATTATTGTTTTTTGGACATTCAATCCGAATAAACTGTTTTTTGTTTTTTTGTTTTTTGTTTTATTGGACACTCGTACTTCAACTTTTCCTGATTATATAAATATTTATATATTTTTTGTGTTTTATTTATTATTATTTTTATCACAGAACACAAGCATTCTGATTGGTTAAAACTCCTTCCATTCCTTTGTTTTAGCAAACTCTGGTATAGCCTCAACTATGTTATAATTAAGTGAGATTGAGACTCAACCTAAAATTTTGGTTTCAGTTCCTCAGAGCTGTGATGGACAAAGACTTGCAGCTGGCCTGCACACTGTGTCGGATGAGTAAGTATCCTTCATCCATCAACTGAAGTCTGTCAGTCAATAAATCAGCCACAAGTGATGTGAGCCAATGCTGCATCTTCTTTCATTCCATGTTTCAGTTCTCATCTATGAACCAGACCATCCTGAGGCCTCTGAGTTTCTCCCGCTGTTCCAGAAGAAGCTCTCACAGGGTAATGGTTTTTATCTTGCACAAAAACCTACACTATAATCACACCATGAGCTTGTGTCGTGCCTTTTCCAACAGAGCAAGAGGCAGTGCAAAGCACTGAGGAGGAAGAGGCTGATGGGGATAATGAAGCTGAGGTACCATCTCCAAGCTCAAGCTCATCATCAGATGATGATGATGATGATGATGATGAAGAAAAGCAAGTAAACAGAGTCAAGCCTTGTCCTCTTTCTCACATTCATGCTTAGTCATTGTACCAATACAACCGAGGCAATGTTAGTCACTCTCAATCTTGTTACTCCTGGACAATTGTATATATTTGAATCTACTAAGCTACCCTTTCTTTGTGCATTTTGTAAAAGTTGTGACGATTAGTTTGTATTTTCATATTTTAACTGCAAATAAAATATTTAAAGTGAACAACCTATAATCTTGTTAAAGCTAAACATTATTTTTCCAACAGAGCCCCATCCACTAGTCTACATTTTTTACTGTAGGCATTAACAGAACTAGTGAAGGGGCGTGCACAAGTCCAGGCTCCCAATACACTGAGAAACACTCCATTGACTCTGTTTGATGCGCTGCTAAGCAAGGAATTGTTTTATTTGTATGCTGTTGTTGAATAACTATTAGTAGCTCATGATTGCTACAGTTACAGCAAATGTAATCAACATATAATTCAAACTTTTCTAACTTTTTGATAAGTGTGCAACACTTTGGTGACCCAAAAAACCAAAAGCGATGCCCTATGCCTCCTCTCCTGTCACACCGTAGCATAAATTGATATTAGTTCATATATTATACATCACATGCAGGGAGAAAAATACTTAATGTGGATGGATGAGAGGTATAGGAAGATGTTCTGCCTCGAAGATGACATATTTACCTGTCATTAAGTTATTATCAATAACTTTTATGCAGATTTGATTTCTCCTGACTACTTTCAGATCTGCTTTACCATGATAAGTCTGCAGATTTGTATTATTTTATACACTTGTTTTTTTATTGATTTGTAGTTACATTGCTTTGTGACAGCTAAAATCTGATGTTGGAGTGCCCTTTAAGTGTTTCAGCTCCGGTTGCACGGCCCTGCATAGTGAAGGCATTTATTTGGAAGAGGAGGCTGACAATAAAACATATTTTGTATAATTCCTTGCTTCTAGTGCGCTCTGTTACATCATCTTGATAAAGGTTACACCACCAGCATCCTACAGTGTAACGTGCTATCAGCCGGTATGTTCTGAGTTATTATCACATATCAGGGCGTAGCCTATCTTTATGAGTGGTCTCCACGCGTGACTTGTGAAAAGCGAAAGTGTGAGCACCATCTGATAAAGCGTGTGTAATTTGCACTGAGTGAATGAACATAATGGCTGCCCATTCAGTGGACCAGGACACAGGCATGAGGATGACAATAAGTCAAATATAGGCAGGCTGGATTCACTTTGATGTCTCAGTGTTATTGTCCATGTCAAGGTTATAAAAAATGTAAGGTGCAGGTCAGAAATGATGAAGCATGCAGGACTGTCATCTCATGAAGGTGAGTATAACAGTGGATGGATGGATCATGGATCTCCATCACTGCGTGCTTTTTATAAGAAGCCTATTAAAACTGATTTTCATTGTATTGTGACTTAAACCCAAGTGTGTTTGTCATCTCAAGGTCAATTGCTGTCATTTTACCATCGTGTGACACCCACCCACACCTAGAGACACGCAGACGTCACTGGTGCTTTTCCTCTTTGCTTTTTAGGCTTCTTCAAATGGATTGTGGCTGTCACAAGCACTCAGGGAAGCTTCATTAGTCGTCAGAGGGAGGCAAGGCTGTGACTCATGCTTGCGTGAAGAGACCAATGGGCAGCCGACAGCCTGAGATATAAATAACGGATAAACAAAAAAAAAAAAAAAAAAAAATCTTGAGGGAGAAAGGGTCACTTGCGCGCCGCTGGATGGGAATTTATTAGCGCGCTCTCTGTTGGTATTCCGCCATCACTGGACTGTTGCTTGTCTTGCCTTTGGGTGGCGATTGAAACACATACTTAGAGTTTCCCTGGAATCGACAACCTGTGAGCCGGTAAGATGTTTCCCTCTTTCATTTGAAACTGACACATCTTTTCACACAGGTGTTTTTTTAATCGTAGTTTTACGGGTTAAAAATATATCTACACAAGAAAAGATGTTATAATTGGCCGTGGCAGAAGGAATTCATTAGTTGTCTGTCTCTCATGCCATGGTGACATTGAGTGATGATGGCATGGGATGCGCTTGTTCAAACTGCAACTTAATTGAAATGTCGATCGCACAGTCAATAGGTAAATTACGTGGGTTATTAATAGTTGTATCCTATCAATATTTGCTTATTAAATCAGTCTGTTTAAAAATCACTTCGTCAATCTATCATGGCATCCATTCGTCAAATTGTTCTCAATATGTCAGATGGCAAGGTAAGCAGAAATATTTTATCTGAATGCAGTTGGTGATCAGACATAACGGTCGGATGCCCCAAGACTGATATCTAATGTAAAAATATGACTTTGTTTCAACGAGCCATTACAACATAATGTAGTATATGTGGAGCTGCCTGATAACTTTTGGATTTTATCATCAAAATTGTCTTTATATCTGAGAATTTAATGGCCATTTGAATTCAATAAATGGCAGGCTATCTCCGAAATGAATATACCCACAAAGGCATTGTTATCACCGAGACAATTTCTCCAGACGTGCGTATTGCTGCTCGTCGTGCGCAATTTCTCTCCAAATTGCGCGACTTTGTAGCTGAACCAGATGTCATTTTGGAATTAATTGCATTTTTCTAGTTGAATACTGGTCTACATGATCAAAAACACTGTAGTTATTTTGATAACCAATCTATATTTTAGGTGTGAATTCCTCCTAACCTTGGACCGTTTTGTTTGCAGTTGAATTATTTCCCAGCTGGAGATAACAGAGGACTGATGGCCACGTCTGAACCGAGAGCCAGCGGCGGGGAGCAGGACCCCAACTCCGCCAATTTAATACCACCGTCCACAAGTAAGGTCCTCTCTCTGCTAATAACACCGTGATCCCGTATCGATCCCCGGGAAGCTACATTCCCGTTAAGGCTGTCCCTCTCCAAAACAACAGGGGACTCGGTGCCTTGCTCAAAGACACTCATACAGTGCCAACACGGAGGCTTTAACCTAACCCCCACCCCACACACACCCCTCTCTTTCTTTCTGCCTCCCTGCCCCTCTCTCCCCTCCTTCTCTGTCTGATAAAAACGAGTCTCGCCCGGGCCATTTGCTGTGTGGGCTCCGTCGTTAATCATTCCGGTTAAAAACAGAGCCATCAGCTGCCTGTCGCTGTCTGGCGAGGCAGCGGTGCGCGCCCAGCACTGGACCTGGCGATGGAAATAATGCTCTATTAAAGCTTTGGTATTTATAATGATCCAAGAGCGTTTAGTCAAAAATATCTTTGAATAAAAAATGCAATTTCTGAACGAATATATTCCTAACAATCCCCGCCTTTCTTGAACTTACGCCTTCGTTTCCTGTTTTTTCATTATTCTTTTTTTTTCAGTTTCTTTTTTACATATTTCTCGACAAAGCGAACGATTTAAATTGAGGATTTATTTTATCGTAATACAGTTCATGTCGTTTCACAAGGCCCTTAAGGCGGCATACATTATTTGCTCTTGGAAAAATATTATTATTTTCTTTTTTTTGTGGCTGGACCGATTTAGACTGTACATTAACCCATGTGTTAATTATTTTAAGCCATTGTCGCATGAACAGAATTGACCCCATAATAGTGCACTTGATGATAATTACAGTTTTTTTTGTGTTTGGCCAAATATAAAAGGAAATAAGCAAGGTGCATTTCCTGGGGAACACATTGAAATCCATATTTTCTCTATTTATCGAATATGATATAATTAGTTAATCTTTTATCAATACACACATTAAAAAAAAAAAGCTCAAATGTATTGCAAACATGAATTCGTTCCTTTAAAAAAGATGTTTGTATTGTCTGTCGTATACTGCTGCTGGATGTTGCCATTATCTCTCTTCCACGCTCCATCTCACGCCTTCCGGCTATAGTGTCTGTGCGCGCGTGTTTGTGTGCGCGCATGTCTGCCAATCTCTGTGTGTCTTGGCCTCAGAACCTCGAGCTGTACTTTCTCTTACAGTGGAATTGCTTCAGTGAATTTAAATACTTATTTTTGTTGTGAAAGTTTTTCATCAGGTGTACTCGCCGCCGAGCGCTCTGCATTTTATTCCCTCTGGCTTCTGCTTTATGCCTGCTCACGCATGTCCAACCACGCATCGGTTGTGGGTGTGTATGCATGACGCGTACTGTATTATAAGTTTCTACATCAAGCCGGTTATAGACTCCGGCCACAGACATTACCAGCTCGCTCCAGTCACATACTGTGTTTCACTCAATTAATTCCTTCCCTCCTCCGTGAGCTCATTTCACGGGGGTTAATTCCAGTCCGCCCCTTGGCTGGGTGTGTGAGCCGGCGTGGATGTGCCGTGCGTCCGGTGCCTATTGATTGAACTTAAATCGGAAATGTTGTAAGGCTCATCCCTTTATAATTAGCCTGGGTTGTGGAAAATAAAAAAAGTGGACACATTCTCACCCAAACAATGAGAAAAAATACTCGTAAAAAATGTTCAACCAACACAAGTGTTCCGAGTCACACACCCGGCCAGGAGCCGTGCGCATCACGCTTCCACTGTGCTCACTGTGCTCCACCAGCTTTATATCCATCACCGCACCATCCACGGTTTCTCCGCGGCCTGCAGTGCACAAACTCAAACGTTGACATTCTGTTTTAGCCAACGAATATGCGTGGATGCACGGATGCACACGGAAACTTGGGATGAAGATTTGTGGTAAGTTATTGGGCACACAAAACGTTCCACCTCAACTCTTTTCATATCATTTCTTCTTGGAACAATGCACATTTTGAGACTTTTTGGCCTATGTTTACCACTGTTAATTTAAAAGTCATAATAGGGTCGCTTTATATTTATTTTAATAAATAAACCCCTTTGGAGGCCTGAAACAGGCCATGATTAAGGCTGTTAGAGCAGCGACATACACGACTGTCACAGTGTGTTTCAATCTTATAAAGGTCAGTGGACATTAGCCTGTAGGTCTGATGATAAGAGCACCGGTGCAAACCCCCTGACCGCTACTGCACGCCCCCCCATGTCTTTTCGATTCCACTGCTAAGAGACAATTCTTCGAGACAGGCCCATGTTATTAAGCCCAGAGCAACCCATATGATAGCCTGTTAAAAAAGAGAACTATTTTCATTTCCCTGGCAGGCATTTCTTTACGACAAAGAATAAAAACAATTCTTACTGTCAATTTCATGGCCTTTTTAAAAATGATGCTGCAAGAAAGGCGTGTTTATTATTCTATCATTTGGAGGAATTGGTTCTTTCAGTGACTCAAAAATGAAAATGTATTCTTGGGTTTTTTGTTGCAGCTATGCAAAGAGGAATTAATGGCACGTAGATGTGGTCAATTCAAGATATTATGGTCTGTTTCTTATGGCAGGAAATCAATTAACACCAGAGAATCAAATACGTTTGATATTGCCATTTCTGCAAATGAGAAAATTACCAATAGATTTTGATTGGCCTAAATTACATTTTAATGGACTGAAGTGGACATTAAATGGAAATATTTCTTTATGGTGGCAGTAAGATGGGCTCTCATTGATTTCGAGTATATAGGATTTAACCAACAAGGTATTATGGAGTTTCCATTGAAAAATATAAGAGACAATATTTTATACGCTCATAAGTTTGAATTTGAGTACATGCTTTCTGCACAATTAGGTCAACATTATCTTGCAGATATACAAGAGAAAAAGAAAAAAGATAAGAAAAAATATATCAATAATGATTTCAGAACATATAGGTTACAGGGGCAGACTGCTTAAGGGGTTTGCATGCATCCTTCATTAACCCCTCTTTATAGGATAGGCATTGATTGGCTGTAAGGGTCATCGCCACAGGCTCCCTCCACATCAGTCTATGGACTGGATTCACCCTTTCTGGGGTGTGTTTTTGAAGTCACATGGGTGGGGCGGACACCATACATACGTAGACACTGGTGGTCCCTCTTCCCTGTGTGTGTGTTGGCCTATATAGGTTGGGCCTTCACCAGAAAAGCATTTGTAATGGGAGACTTGATCAAGACAACATATTGTTTTCACGAGCCGAGCACGTTCTTGTTCATACTATACTTAAAGTCCAATTATTGGACTGTTTTTGTGTAAATTCTTATCATTTCTTTGATCATTTTTCTTCGTAAATTAATATTATCATTTCCCTCGTGTTTGGGATGGAGTTGTTTGGTGATAACTCCTGCCCTCCGCCATGTAACACCCTAGGGTTCCTGCAGAAGAACAACAGCCTAGATGACAAGGGGAGGCTCGCCGGGCAGAAGAACCTGCTCTCCTGTGACAACAGTGACCGGGACACTCGCTTCCGCCTCACCGAGACCGACTTCTCCAACCTGTTCGCCAGAGGTGACAACTTTTCCGGCTTAAAATTCACAAAAAATCAGCTACTAACGACGCTGTCAACGTAACGCTGTTGAAGGCCTCCCAGCATTGTGGCTATTATCTTTTTGCTACGACGGCTAAATTTAGAGGCATATTCAAACTTCAAATGTCAACTCAGTAAAATGTAAAACAGATACACCATTAGTACAAAAAACAATATCCTTGTGTTTTGTTTGTAAGGTGTTTTCGCTCTACAGCATGTTGTAGCCTAGCTGCTTTGCTACAAATTAACGCACTACTAAAGTCAAATCTGTGACCATGTGGAGTAGGCTATTGTAGCCTTTTGTGACTAGGCTAAAGTCATGTACAAAAACCCCCAAAGCCTATCATAAATTGGCTATTTTGTTATTTGGCCAAAGAAAACAATTGACATAGGTTACCAACAACAAATCTAATTTTGACTTTAAAAAAATGTATATGAGTCCAAATCTGTGTTGAAGTTATTCAATTATATAGCAGTCATTAACATGCTCAGGTCAACATTTACCTTGACAATGGGGGGGGCCTCGAGAACAAACCAACCATCAAACTAAAATCATGTTCCATGCTAAGCCACTGTATTTCTCCTTGCCTCTCAGACTTGCTGCCAGCCAAAAATGGAGAGGAACCCACAATACAGTTTTTGTTGGAGTTGGTGGACATCCTCACCAACTACGTCAAGAAGACTTTCGACCGCTCCACCAAGGTGCTGGACTTCCACCACCCTCACCAGCTCCTGGAGGGCATGGAGGGCTTCAACCTGGAGCTGTCCGACCAGCCCGAATCCCTGGAGCAGATCCTGGTGGACTGCAGAGACACGCTCAAATATGGCGTCCGCACAGGTAGGCCAGCGGAGACCACTTCAAGGTTGAAAGAAAATGAATAATTCATGAGGTGGCGTATGTTAGTTTAAATAGAAAAGGGACATGTGTTGAGGCAAAAGCAATTAATCTTCTGTCAGTTTAAAGAGTATTATTTCTACAGGCAGACCAAGATAAAGTCATATACGTCATTACACAAAGCACAATAGGCTATGTTATTCGAATTTTACATTCATTTTATGATGAACAGTACCTTGTGTGTCCATGTTATCACTTTCATGTAAACTGGTGAATTCAACACAAGCTGTTTTGCAGATAATGTACGGCCCATTACAATGACTGCCTTATTTATTGTCCCCCTGGTCATTCGGTTGACATCCTCCTTTTTTCTCTCCCCCTTGACTTATTAAAGCAAGTGTTGCCTGAGGGGATCCTAACACGGGCTATTTCAAGCTGTTAAAAACTACAGCGCTCAAACTGTCCCCCGGGTTCAATATATCACAGGCAGGGTCTACTGTGTCTACAACTCAACACCACTTTTCAATCGGAGACACGGTGCTTGTTTTTGGTGCTCTATTTCATGAACAGGAGGAGCTGTCCCTGGTGCTGAAACATAAAGCAGACATTTCTCTCCTCTCACTATTAAGCAGCACTGATTTAAATTTCACATATTGTATTTTTATTCAGAGTATGTGACTCACATTTTCTATTATGTAAGCCATACAGCACCACCTCCACAAGGTGCTTATATCCATGAGTGCATTTCAGCTTTGGGCCTATTGACTGAGACTGTGTGTGCAAGCATGTTAGAGTCTAAATGGCTGTCATATAGCCCTGTTACCAGCGTAATTCTAAATACTGAAAAATGCTACATCTGATCATTTTGATTTCATGGCTGACCATACAAAATATGTTTCTTAATATCATTTCAAAATAAGATGTAGAAGGTCAGCGTTAGCCTGCAGGATATTGTTTCATTAGAATCAAAAATCCTCAAATTGTCACACATCAACTACAGCAAAAGGACAGTGCAGCTAAAAGACAACATTATAAAAACAAGAAGCAAGCATTTGTCTAATAAAAAAATGTAAAGCTTTACTCAAACAAAGCAGATAAATCACTTGCTGTCTTTCTTCTTAATTTCCCCTTAACATAAAGCATCATGAAGGCCTGTTGATAGGAAAGACATTTAGAGTTTTTATCTATATTTAGGTCACCCTCGATTCTTCAACCAGCTTTCCAGTGGTCTCGATATCATCGGTCTGGCGGGAGAGTGGCTCACCTCTACTGCTAACACCAACATGTAAGTAGTGACGCTCTATTTGCTTCAATGACACACTTATTATCTACGGGGGAAACACCTCTAAAAGTCATGACAGGACAACTAAAGATCTCCAGTTTGTAGGACGCTGGAAATAGCCCCCAGTCATTACCATATAAAGTCATTATGCGATCGTGATGCTTTTTTTTTTAGTTTCCCTCAACTCACACCACAATTGTTCACAACAACAGCCTCTGAGGGCAGTTACATAAAGGGTGTGGTTTGTCCTGTTGAGACTGTGTATTGACAGATGGGGGTGAGGGGGGTGGGGGGACTGCCACTCGGCTGTACTGTATATACAATTCAGGCGGGCCCCAGGGGTGGTTAGATTGCATATTGATCTTAGGTCACAGTTACATGGTGGTCCGGTCTGATAGAGGGCATGAACCACATCAACACCACACGATTAACACAGGCACACACTCATACACACAAACTCTCTCACACACACACACATGCACACACGTGCTGTAAATGAGCTATAACTCTGTGTTATGATCACTGGAAAGGTATGAGGAACATCACTCAAGCTGTACGATGTCAGAATATTGAACATAGTTACACATACGAGACATGGAGTCTTTAACAATAAAATACATTTCCTGATACCAGAGGGAATGGTCATTTTTGAAAACATTACTCACATTGCAAAATATAGGAATGATCAGTTGGATTTCTTTTTTACAGGATCTGAACAAAACAAGGAGTTTTTTTATTATGTTTTTTAAAATAATTGTGCAGCCCTAGCCCTGTGCACTGTGGAACTCTACCAGGCTTATTTGTTGCTTATTCTGACTTCAGTGGCTACCAAGAGATGCATTTTTACAGTATAATCTTTCCCAAATAATTGTTTAATCATTCAGTTTACAACGTTTTTTAATGTTTTATTGTGAAACAGCAGGTCACATTCCCCTAAAAGCCTAAGATGACATCATGACATGTTTTTACCTAAACAAATACTCAATTTAACATCACAACACAAGAGAAAAGTTAGGCAAAATGTAGAAGCTCGATCTAGGGAATTTTTCAATGTATCTTCTCTTGTGTGAGTGAGAGAAAAATGTGGGTATGACTACACAAAACAAATATGCATGAAAACAGTCATTAAAAAGCTGAATTTCCAAGCAGAACCAGTCAATTTAAATAGTCATATAAGAAAAACTAATCAGAAGAAAAATTGCCTTACTGACAAGACGGAAAGTCAGATACATGGCACAAAATGATGCTCTGCACGCTGCAAAAAGACCACACAGGATAAGCAGTGGGCAGAGGACAGAGTACAGCAGTTGTATACATTAAATGAGCATTCAGTATCCTCTCCCTGCTGAGGCCTGGCTGCTGAGGAGGTTATCAATGCATGGATAATAAACCAAACACTAAAGCAACAGTGAGACACTTCATTTATCCCATTTTTTCAAAACATTAGCTTAGGAAATCACACCGTCTTAGGAAAAAAAACTTTCCCATCTCATCTCCTACTTGGAAGAATGCCCCAAGAGACAGGGCCATTGAATTCACACACTGGCGCACACTTTCATAATGACACACACACACACACACACACACACACACACACACACACACACACACACACACACACACACACACACACACACACCAGCTCTGGTTGTCCCAGATACAGCAGCAAGGGTTTCCAGTCCATTGACTGCGGGCTCATTGTGAGCTGGTCTTAGCAGATAGGCCAGCTGGGCCCCACACTGACACACAATGTCCTCCGGCTGCACAGAAAACCCCGTCACACGGAGGAAACTGGCTGCTGCCGCCCCCTGTGGGGGGCTCACTCTGGCTCTTTTGTCCCTGTGGATACAGACTGACTCCTTTTGAGAGGCTGCAAGGATAGTATGGTAGGGGGTCAGGGGGTTAGTCACATAGAGACACACACAGACTCGTACACGTCGAGTGCCCTTGATGATGATAATAAGGGCATTTAGAGGCCGTCCCTAGAGACGGGCAGGTGACTGAGGGGTAATTTTCACCCTGAAAAGACCAATGATTGGCTCTGATTGTGATAATGATCACCATTATTGTCATTACAGCGTGAAATGACTTACAGAGGGAAGGAGAATTTTAAAAAGGTGTGCCCGTTTTGTCCCTCTCATGCTGTGGGTACATTTTAAGGAGAAAGGAAAGTGACGCATTCAGGGTATTTTTGTCGTCCTTATGTACACCATTATTACAAAACATGAAAGAACACTGTCTTTTTTTCAAAATTAGAGCAGAGAGAGGCTGCAAAATGAGTCATTTTGTTCCACTTTTCAGCCCTCAGTCACAGCAGGATCCGGTGTATCGACCATAGGCTAATTTCCAGCCGCCTCTATCCTTTGGAAAATCTACACAAAAATGCTTTTTTCCTATCATCTATTTTCATCCATCTTCTCCCTTAGCATTCAATGTTTTTTTTCTCCTGTTCCCTGCTTCTTCTTTTTGCATTGCTATCCTGTTTTGTTTTCTGTGTGCTTTTCTTGCTCTGCTTCCATATCACCCCCTCCTCTTCCTTTGTTGTCCTGTCAGTTTCCCTTCAGCCCCCACTCCTCGCGGCCTTTATCCCTCCTCACTCAGCAAGCTACGTAATCACTCTAGTCCATTTTAGATACTTACTTGTGTAAAAAAAACAGAGCTAAGAGGACAGGAAATGTTGTTTTAGATGGCTGTGGTGGTGGTTGTGGTGGCTGATGGGGGTTGGAGGAGTGTTGTGTAACTGGCCTCAGCAGGGCAGTCCTGAGGGTGTGTGTGGGAGGCGCTGAGATGGCCTGTCAGTTAGTAAAGAGAGCCAGCCCTTACTGTGACTGTGACACATTAAAGCTCATCAGGAGTGTTTCTCTTTTGTTGTCCTTGGAGCTGAAAATCATTTTAACTCTGACAGAGGGATCAGAACGCACTGAATTATGTCTGTCACAACTATTTTTGTGTTAGAATATTATACTGTAGTCTTTTTCTATCTTTTAATACACAAATAACATGGAAAATGATGGTGTCTTCCTCAATTTTCAGAATTTCGAGGGGTCGTCAGAGGTAGGGTTGCACAATTGGATTAAGATAACTAAATGGGATTAATATTACTGATATTGCAATTGCGATATCATTCGCGTTATAAGATTGGGATGATCATTTCCGTACCATTATTCACGTTATCATGGAAAAATGTAATAAAATGACCCGATTTGTACCGAACAATGATTTTTTAAATAAGTGTTTTGAATACCGTTCTGCACCAGCACCATCGTTTTTTATTCAAAATGATATTTAGATTTTTTTCTCTTTACTGAATAATGCACTTACTGTGATTTAGATATTACACTAGTCCATATAACAATTTCAATTAATTCTTCAGCCTAAATCAGAGGCTGTTATCTCTTTGAAACACTCTCCCTGACGGACATACACACATGCACGAACACACACACGACACACACATTGACTCAGTCCTCAAATGAGTCCCATTCAGAGTCGCTCCAGCTGAGATTGGCAGGATTGACAGATAGCCATCAGAGCTGTGTGGTTCTTTAATTAAACTACTGAGTGATTTTTTAGAAAGCCTTTGAATATGAATGTTTGCTGCTCGACTCCTATCAGACACTTTTTAATTAGCCCCGTCAGCACCAGCTCCAGTGTGTGCTCTGTGGAGGGAATTATAGTAAGGCTTATGTAAGGTGTGTGTGTGTGTGTGTGTGTGTGTGTGTGTGTGTGTGTGTGTGTGTGTGTGTGTGTGTGTGTGTGTGTGTGTGTGTGTGTGTGTGTGTGTGTGTGTGTGTGTGTGTGTGTGTGTGTGTGTGTGTTTGTATTGAGGCTTTCCTATGTGAAGAACCCTCCTTCTCGCTAAGCAGACGCTAAAGCCTCTCCCGCTATACTATTGTTGAGCGACGTGTTATATTCACACATTTCGTGATTTGATTGACAGGTTCACCTATGAGATCGCCCCGGTGTTTGTGTTGATGGAGCAGCTGACTCTGAAGAAAATGATCGAGATGATTGGATGGCCCAGTGGAGAGGGAGATGGGATATTTTCTCCAGGTTGGTTATTAATAAACCAATTCAGTGTGACTATTTTGAGTCTAATAAGCCATTATTTCCCCATGTGTGGGAGCTGCTAATGATGTGTGTGTCTCTGCTCAACAGGGGGTGCTATCTCCAACATGTACAGTGTGATGATCGCACGTTACAAGTATTACCCCGAGGTCAAGACCAAGGGCATGTCTGCTGCTCCTCGGCTTGTGCTCTTCACATCTGAACACGTATGTAACTCACACACACTTTTAAGTCACCTTAATAAAGCAGGCAGCATGCTTCATCGGGTGTAGATTGAGGCCGTTGAATAAGTCCGATAATAATAATCAGTAGGCCTATTGGAATCGAAGCTATGGCTAGTTTTATGGATTAATTCTGCTTTTATGGCACCCCTTTCCATAAATAATTTCACAGCTGGTAGAAAGCAAGCCAGAGCTGGTTATGTTTTTATTTACCATTGACGGAGCACATGAATCAACATTTCAGTTTCCATCTCAATGTAAATGTGAGTTAGTTAATGAGCACATTTTTATCGGTAGTCCCTGGGCAGGTTACTATAAATAGTTGCCTAGCATTATGAATACAATGCCATACAATATATGAATACTTCAAGGTCAGCAGCCAAACCCTTCAAAGTGTGCCATTCAGTTTTATTTATCTTATTAATGCTATTTCACCACTGTAGATATTGTAATAAAATGTTTATATATTGTAGTGAAATGTGCATATTTCTACTTTACCTTCTTATATTTAGATGTATTTATTTTTTAATATTTTTAATCTCATATTTATTACAGATTCTAACTTTATGTTAAAAAAAAAAATGTTTATTGTGTCTTTTAATTCCGATTTTCTATATAGACTTTGTTCTTCTATTTTGTTTATTTGAATCTTTTATTGGACTTTATTTACTATGAGTTTTTATGTTTGTTTACATTTATTTATTTTATTGTATCCCATTATTTAACATTGTTACCTTACTTATCGTGTATACATTCATATATATTTATATTTTATATTTATTTATATTTCCAATTCCTCCAGGGATAAATAAAGTATCCCTGTTCTGACACATCACAAAAGCAGCACACAATCTGCACTCGCTCCTCTCTTTTATTGCAATGGAGGATGAATTATACTGTTTGTCCCCACAGAGCCATTACTCCATAAAGAAGGCTGGAGCTGCTCTTGGTTTCGGCTCTGAGAATGTGATCCTGCTGAGCACAGACGAGAGGTGGGGACTCCATTATATTTAAATCCACAATTGTTACAGCAAATGTGTCAAATCTGTGCTGGAAGAAAAGAGGAGGCTACTCCATGATTCTCGTACCCCATGTTTCATGTGATGATAATGTTATACTCAACGCTTTTCTCAGGGGGAGAGTCATCCCTGCAGATCTGGAAGCCAAAATCCTTGATGCTAAACAGAAGGTTAGTGTCATTGTTCCTTTTTCTGTCTTACTTTATTTATTGTTTTCACTTTTTAACAAACACATCTATTTGCATTTATTCTGCAGGGTTACGTGCCACTGTTCGTGAATGCCACCGCTGGTTCCACAGTGTATGGCGCGTTTGACCCCATCAACGAGATCGCTGACGTCTGTGAGAAGTACAACTTGTGGCTCCATGTTGACGTGAGTAGCTGACAGTAGAACAACTGCCATAGTATTTCGATAATAGTAAAAATACTGTTGCCGTGTTGCAATAGGGATACGTTCCTATGCTACATGTCGTACACCTAAACAGTGTGTGGATTTCAACCTTGTAGTGTCGTCTCAAATCACACACAGCTGCTCTTCCCTGACCAACGCCGCTGTCATCTAGCTAAAAATCACCGTTCACGCCACCAAATAATAACAAACTGCTGATTTAACCAAATAAAACTAGTGATGGCTTCTTGTCGACACCAGTACAATGGTATGCTACTTAAAAAGTGAACAAAAATCACTGTTTCTAACTTTTTTTGGTATAGTTCTGTGATTACTGTAGCAACGACAATCAGAGCTGGTGGCAAAACTTCCGTTACTTGGCCAAAGTGGTCAATGAGTGTTGGAAGTGAACAAATAACCATGGATGTAGAAAGAGAACTGGATGCAGCGTTGGAGGCGGGCCTTGTTTGTTCTGATTCAATTTGATCAGTGGCTTACGACCCCAAAATGGCTTTATTCTCGATAATCCAAATACCAGGATATTCATGGGATTTTCCAGCGATCTATCGCATGATCTAGTTTGCCCAAAGAGCATGCACATCAGCTTTTCCCTTAAACCACGCCTCCATTCCGCTGCATCACAACAGCCTCGCGTCAGGTCTTGCAAATGAATGGAGCGAGAAAAACTCTAGATAGAGCTTTTAGCATATTTTTACATTTTAGGACCCAATAACTTAAATAAGGGCTGTTTAGGTTTCTTACTGGGTAGTTGATTTCCTCCTAAAAAATATACGCTGCTTTACAGGCAGCACTATGAATGTAAGTCAATGGGAAAAGGTCATTTAGGGCCTAATGGCATCACGAGACTGATGTATATACAGATATACAAAAGTATGCAATTTGAAACACAAGATTTTGTCCTTGCCTGCATACCCTCTATAAACAAGCTCTCTCCTTCAGGGAGCGTGGGGCGGCGGACTACTGATGTCCAGGAAGCATCGCCATAAGCTTAATGGAGTAGAGAGGTGAGTACATGGGAACAGACGCTCTCTTCTGCCTTTATTTTGTTTTAAAGGATCATTTTTCAGTGGGTCTACTTCGTATATTAAGGCTTTTATGAAACACTGCAGGGCCAACTCTGTCACCTGGAACCCTCACAAGATGATGGGCGTGCCTCTGCAGTGCTCTGCCATCCTGGTCAGAGAGAAGGTACAGATAACACACATGCTATGAAAAATCATGGAGGTTTGGAACAGTGGATAGAGAGGATAATAATGTGTGTGTGTGTGTGTGTGTGTGTGTGTGTGTGTGTGTGTGTGTGTGTGTGTGTGTGTGTGTGTGTGTGTGTGTGTGTGTGTGTGTGTGTGTGTGTGTGTGTGTGTGTGTGTGTGTGTGTGTGTGTGTGTGTGTGTGTGTGTGTGTGTGTGTGTGTGTGTGTGTGTGTGTGTGTGTGTGTGTGTCTGTGTGTCTGTGTGTGTAGGGGATCCTGGCAGGCTGTAACTCCATGTGCGCCGGCTACCTGTTCCAGCCCGACAAACAGTACGACGTCACCTACGACACGGGGGACAAGGCCATCCAGTGCGGCCGACACGTGGACATCTTTAAGTTCTGGCTCATGTGGAAGGCCAAGGTCAATAACATAGTAATCGTCCTGGTTTGATACGACTTTTGGTTGTTATTAGCACCTGACATATTTTTTTTCACCTGCAGGGCACCATCGGGTTTGAGCAGCACATCGACAGGTGTTTGGACCTCTCTCAGTACCTGTACAACAAGATCAAGAACAGGGAGGGTTATCAGATGGTGTTTGATGCAGAGGTGAGTGTCTTGAGTTTTCAGTTATGTTAATGATATTTATCACAATAATGTAAATTCAACGAAAGATCCATATGCGTGTTAACTGTAATTTCTGTTTGCAGCCCCAGCACACCAATGTTTGCTTCTGGTACATCCCACCCAGCCTGAGAGGCATGCCTGAGGGTGAGGAGCGGAGAGAAAAACTCCATAGGGTAAGTTATAGTTTATTTCATCAACCTGCACACCACTGGACTACAGGGGGACAATGGCTTTAAGTTGCAATACATGTATAATATATTATCCACGTCAAAAAAAGAAGAACATTTTAAAGCACTGATTTTGGTCTACCAGATACAGATTTACCCTTCCTTTTTATCTATTCAAACAATGAATTTTTTTTTTCATAATCACAAGTTCCTACACAATTATTCGTACAAGAATTATTTTTGGGTATTTTGTCTCAGTTTTGGCAAATATTTACACTCAAAATACAAGACAAAAAGGGAACAGAAATGATTCAAGAGGAGCTGGAATATCTAGATAAAATTATCATATGGGCATTATTAACATTATTTAAATAGTACCTTTTTTAAATATCAAAGTTAGGCTCAATATGGCCAAATCCCTTATTAAATTATGTTTAAAGACATACTTTAATGTTCAAAAAGATCTTCTCTGATTGGTTAGCTGGCCGGATCTGTGATGATTGATCAACCCCTTAGAGAAATGTCCCGCACCTTAGCGTATGATGTACAATGAGTTGGAGCGCTAGCCAATAGAAGTGCTCATGTTATAGTGGAAGCATAATAGGGTCCCTTTAACAGACTAAGAACTGCAGTTTTCTTGCTCCACCAGGTGGCACCAAAGATCAAGGCCATGATGATGGAGTCGGGGACCACCATGGTGGGCTACCAGCCTCAGGGCAACAAAGTCAACTTCTTCCGTATGGTGGTGTCCAACCTGGCAGCCACACAGTCCGACATCGACTTCCTCATCGACGAGATCGAGCGGCTGGGAGCGGACCTGTAGAGCGGAGACGCTCACCGTGCTGCGGACAGAATAATGAGAGCACAAGCTTTAGGTTCTTTCTATCCAGGCTGTCTCTGTCTGAAGCACCTTGACCGGTTCTCTAGAGACACTTTGAGTAGCATAGTTCCTCCTCTAGACAAAAATATAGAATGGGAAGGCTCCGGGTACATGCTAACATCTAATGTGTGTGTGTGTGTGTGCCGTGGATTCTTGTAATGTGCTTTCTCGTTTGTTGTTGTCTTGTGTGTCTGAATGGGTGTGTGTGTTTTGACACTGAAAGGGAGAAAAGCACAGATGAAAAAATAACAAACTATCATAAATATATTCTGCTCTGTCATACATTTGCTAGATTCATGGGTGCTTTCAGCTGTACATATATGTAATCTCCAACCTAAAGATATGTGAAGGAGGTTGTGTGTGTGTGTGTGTGTGTGTGTGTGTGTGTGTGTGTGTGTGTGTGTGTGTGTGTGTGTGTGTGTGTGTGTGTGTGTGTGTGTGTGTGTGTGTGTGTGTCAAGCTGCAATATTAATATATATTAATTTAAGATTTTAAAAGCTACCCTTAAAAGTCTGTGACCACTTTAACTCGTAAAACGCTGGCTCGTTGTCCCTTGTTTCATGCAATCATGTGATAGGTGTTTATATAACATTGTTAAAATATTTGATTATATAAGAACTCATATTTATTGCATTCCCACTGTTTTTCAGATTCAGGTATTTTATTGTAAATGTATCTTTGTGTATTACACGGTAATACATTTGTAAATGTAAACACGGAAACTTAAGTAAAGTTTATTTATAGTGATATTGTCAGCCAAAGAAAGCGAATCGGGAACAGAGCAATCCATTGTCCTTCATTATAGAACTTCTTATATAGATTATAGGTGTTTGTAAAATGTTACCCACAGTATTATTGACCCTCCACTGCGATGCAATTTCTATAGTGTGTGTTTTTCTGTGATTGTGAGTCTTTTTGACCGAATGTCTTGAGATGACTGGCCTTCTGATGAGATTAAGAATTAAGTCTATATATAAATACATATATTTCTCTGACTGTCTTTTATTTTAGAGAATAGCACTAGGGTGTGAGAATGTACTCTCCCCTGGAGACTGGGAAGAAAGAATTGTTGTCTTAATCCTAATGCATTTACTGTAATATATTATATATTAATGTAAAACATATTCTCAGTGTTATGGGAACTCGATGGAATATCTGCTATAAGAAGTTCCTTTTTGTGTCTTTGCACAATGTTCACCTTTCTTTCTTCCATTGTAAATGGATGTGTGTTATGGCAGTATTATATAAGGTTTATGTTAACAAAGTATTTATGGTAACTAGGGACCATATTATGTGAATGGCACAATTGCATAAATCATATTTACAGTAATGTGTTTGTGCTGTATGTGGCCAATGACTCCTGTTTGTGACCAATCTGTTTTTTGATTATCCAGCTGTAAGGGAACAGTTCCCAGGAGGCACTTTAACAGAATCATACCATCTTAAAACTATCTTTAATAAAGTCTATTAAAGGAAAACACGAGTCGGACTTATTGAAACACATTCTCACACACAAAAATGTCTGACACACAACCATTTTATTCAGTGGGGCTCCACACACTGCGCTATTTTACACACATTTCCTTTTTACTAATGTTTCCCACTTTCCCTCTGAACTGCCAGTAGCCACACACACACACACACACACACACACACACACACACACACACACACACACACACACACACACACACGTACACGTACACACACATACACAACACACACACACACACACACACACACACACACACACACACACACACACACACACACACACACACACACACACACACACACACACACACACACATTATTGCCTCTCTGCCTAATCATCCTCGAGGAGGCTTTTCTTGGCCCCCAGCTGAGTGTCGGATTGGCTGTTCTCCAGCGTGTAACCTCTTATCACTTCCTTCTCTCCTTTATTCTTTCCTTTCCTCTCCATTTCGTTCCTCGCTTTTCCTCCATTACTTTTTGAATTTCTTCCCATCCCTCCTCTTGTCTTGCCTTTAGTCACCTACCAGAAAGATGTGATGCAGCCTCACTAAGCCATGGTTTAAGAAGAATCAAAGACATAGCAGGGCATAACGATTTGAAAGAGAAGGGTGGTGGTGCTGTGAGGTTCAAGATCAGCAATGAGGATGTGATGTGCCGCCATCACCCTCTGGTGGCCACTCTCTGTCTGAACCAGGATGCTCTCAATGTGCTACACAAGGGGGTTTTATAGCTTTGCATAAAACCGCAATACCCATTGTAACATATATATTTTAGATTTGTTATTATTTGGGCACCGACAGAGTTGCAGCGAAGAACCTATTGAAATTAATCGGTGCTGCCTGATGGCCTTAGCATGCTTAAATCCAGAGGTGGAAGAAGTACTCAGATCTTGTACTTGAGAGAAAGTAGAAGTACCAGAGTGTAGGAATACTCTGTTTCAAGTAAAAGCCATGCATTCAAAAGGTTACTCAAGTAAAAGTACAAAAGTATAGGCATCAAAATATACTCAAAGTACTAATTATACTCATTATGCAGATTGGTCCATTTCAGAATAATACATACAGTATTGTATGTTTTGATTATAACTATTGATGCATTAAAGTGTTATAAAAAAATGGAAAAGGTGCAGCCAGTTGAAACTGCAGGGTAGTTGTGAATTTACTCCAGGTGTAACTAGTCTTATTTAAGTGATGATTATATTTCACATCATTAATCCAAATATATAAAGTAACTTAAGGTACAAAATAAATGTAGTTGAGTGAAAAAACACAATCAACCTTTAAATTGTACTGGAGTAGAAGTATAAAGGAGCATATATACTCAAGTATTTATGTTACTTTGAAGTTTGTTTGAAGAGCTAACTTTTTATGACACGTACATTTGTGTGTTCTAAGGAGAACAGAAAAGCTTTTTCAAAGGGATGCACATGGTTTAAGAGTCCAGCAAGATGAATTTGGCATTCAGTCCAGAGCTGCTAGCAGTTGAAAACAGAAAGACCATTGCAGCTCCCACAACAAAGTAGGGCCGTAAGCTCTTAGCAATGATCCATAGCAAAAATATGTCAAAGGTCAAATACGTGATTGTAGGCACACTGCTGCCGTAAGGCAACATGATAACAGTATATGTTGAAATGGGGAGAAAGAAGCTTTCTGGCAAAGTTCAGCTGGAATTTTCAAAAACTTAAATCTCGGATCCATACAGACCAGCCAACATTTTAGACCAAGAAAAAGTAGCTGCAGGAGTTATTTGTATGAAGGTACGCAGGCGTGTGCAGAAGTAAAATCATCTGAAATGAAAGCAAATGATGAGGCATGTAGAAACATGAACCTGTAAATGGAGTCCTTGTCCTTTTCATCTGGAACTGAAGGAGTTTAAAAATAAAAGAAAGTGCACAAGGTTTATGGTTGGCATTAAAACATTTGATTCTGCCACTTTGTTAAATGCCCAAAATGTTTCAAGTGTATTAACAGTTTAATTAAGCTTTCGTAGAGACATTAGTGCTACCGAGGCAACAGAGCACGACAATTGATACAATGCACTTCATGAGGTTGTTTGTATAAGATTTAATTTAGACTAGTTAATGGTAAATGAGGGCCGATATCTTAAAAGAATAGGCAAACTTTCACAAAGCTTTGTGTTGAATAATAAAGTTAGAGACTGTTTCTAAATAAAATAAGTGAGTTTGCAGCTTTGTCTTTTTTTTTTTCATGTGGCATAATATTAGTTTATAATTTCAATTGTAAAGTACATTATAAATTATAATGGTTTAAGTGGTTAATGGTGGTCCCAAAAATATGCCAAGATCATAACTATATATTATTAAAAT
The DNA here is from genome assembly GCF_036324505.1 of Eleginops maclovinus. NCBI lineage: Eukaryota > Metazoa > Chordata > Actinopteri > Perciformes > Eleginopidae > Eleginops > Eleginops maclovinus. The sequence continues at coordinate 8,395,369 of NC_086354.1, forward strand.
ATTTACACCTGCCTGAGATAAATAGTACATTTACAACACCTGTATTTCGTAAGTAGTTTTTCTCAACTCAACACTCAATAAAAATAAATCTTTGTAAAATCTTTGTAAAAATATAAGAATGTTACTTAAAAATGTCTTCTTATAAACAGTGTAGACAAACAGACATTCAGCAGTTTAATTTCGACACAGTTTCAGTGAGAATAAATGATACATGTTGATTTGAGTATGAAAAGTAAACCAAGAGATTTAAGAGAACGATTTCAACGTGAAAAATAAAGTACATGCACAAAATATTCTATAAAACAACTTGATACGTTTCTATGTGTTTGTACCGTATTGATTTCAAATTTGAATTCAAGTGGAATTGAATCGAATTACAAATGCCGAAAAGGCGTTATTTCCTGCCACGTAACGGCGCATGCGCATCGCTCAGCTAACCATTTGACGACGTGTACCCGGTGTGTACAAGTATTCAGGCATCTCACCTCTGCTGGGTTACAAGCAGCCATTTAAACCTAAAAAGCCTTAAAAGAGCATAACATGGGAGGTGCGCAGAGTGTGGAGATACCGGGAGGAGGCTCGGAGGGATACCACGTCCTCAGGGTGAGTTTGTAGCTTCTACACCCTGCTGTTAGCTGTTGGCTGTTAGCAGTTAGCTGTTGGTGTTAGCTTAGCCTAGCCTTGGCTCAGAGGCGGATGACTCCCTGGTCTGTGTGTTGACCAGAGGCCGGGGATGACTGCAGGGCCCTCCGTCGTGAAACACAAACACAGTGTCAGAAACAATACACTCTTCGTTTGAGTTGTGTCAAGAGTCTTATATTTTTTATAGTTGTGTTTGTATGATAAGCTGCTTGTTAGCTAGTAAAATATGCTTACCAGAAGCTAACGATTACTGAAGGAGGGGGCTAGCCAAAGCTACGTATCCGCACTGAATGACAGCTGCCAAGCTGGTTTGTTGGTGCATCCAATATCGGACATGCACCTATCTTACTGTTCTCCCTTGTTTAGTGAAATGTTAACTACGAAGAATCTAGTAGCTAGCTAACAATGGACAGGTAATGTTAGTCGTCTTACTCCAATAACAATCAGCTTATTTGAGCGATAACATTAGTAGCAAGATGCACAATAGTCATAGGGGCTTTGGTCCTATCCTGCACGGGCCTGGATCAAATAAACTGGTTTAGCTGGTATATACTTTAATGGACATTAAGGCAATGATACTCATGAATCCTTATTCAAATCAAACTAAAGCCAGACATGTTTGTTTTCTAGCTCTACCAGTTTGACATGTTTATGCTGTACAGAGTTATTGAATACTCTTCATGTTCAAGCAGTTAAATGCAGAAAGTGATTGTAAAGCAACAGCTCATTTTCGCTTTATTCAGGTTCAAGAGAACTCGCCTGGACACCGTGCCGGACTGGAGCCTTTCTTTGACTTCATTGTCTCCATCAACGACACCAGACTGGTAGGGAAAGCCTGCAAACTGTATCTTAACTATATTGAATACAAGTCTTATGATAAGGAACTGCAAGTGTCATGCCCCTGTGCTCCTCTTCACCCCTTTGTCTACAGAACAAGGACAATGATACCTTGAAAGACCTGCTGAAAGCCAGTGTGGAGAAACCAGTTAAGATGCTGGTTTACTCGTCCAAGACCCTGGAGCTGCGGGAGTCCACTGTCACCCCCAGCAACCTGTGGGGGGGGCAGGGCTTGCTTGGTGTCTCCATTCGTTTCTGCAGCTTTGAGGGAGCTAATGAAAATGTTTGGCATGTGCTGGTAAGTTACCTCAAAGTCAAAGAATGATGTCATAATAAGGTATTTTTCTTAGGATAACCTGGGAATTAGCATCCCAAGAGCTACTTCAACCAGAGCTACAGGCTTTCTTTCAATCGTTTTTTTGGAATATTGCGAAAAATAAAATGTATGATACTTAGACTTTTTCTTCAGCAGGATAATCTCTACACCACTTTTATTAAAGTATAATTGCAATCGACAGACGTGTATAACTAACATAATGCAAGAAACACAGCTAAGCTAAAGGTAGCTAATGTCTGACGTGATAACGTGTAGTCTTATGTAGTGACTTGTTAGCAACCGCCATTTTTTTATCATGTAATAAACTTCAGACCTTTCTGTTATATTATGAGTGTAATATCTGTCTAAATATTTAATGTCATGGACAGGAAACATCTCTTAAGCTTGTGTTTACCACAGACCTCGGTCAAAAAACATTGACTTTGAGACAAGCAAACCCTAAAGCGCAAAAATGCTAACTCACTACCAGGTTTAAGACTCATTCCTGCACCACTCTATTATTATAGTTTTTTGGTAGAATGCTGGTTTGTTTACTTCTTCTCCACCTCTCTAACAGGATGTCGAGCCTAACTCCCCGGCTGCCCTCGCCGGCTTGCGGCCACACACCGACTACATCATTGGAGCTGACACTGTTATGAACGAGGTAGTTTATCAGCACTCATGTCACTACCGCACATTCTCCACCTGATAATGGTAGTGATTGTGTGTCTAACGTTATCCACCTTCTCCGCCCCTCTGTGACTTTATCTGCAGTCAGAGGACTTGTTCTCGCTGATAGAAAGCCACGAGGGAAAAGGCCTGAAGCTCTACGTGTACAACACGGACACCGACAACTGCAGAGAAGTGATCATCACACCTAATAGTGCCTGGGGAGGAGAGGGCAGGTAACAGACTTATACACACTGGTACCAATCATTGTTAGACCTACAGGTTTAAAATGAAGTTATAGGCTTTTAAAAGTTCATTGTTTATTCATCTGGTTCGCAACTTCACTTCCACTTCCACTGGTTTTCAACTTTTACTTGTTGTTTTTTTGGTCGAGGCTGGTTTTCAATGAGAAAGCTCTAAAACAATTACATTTTATTTAACTTTATTGTCATTGAATTATGTGTAGATACTACAAATTAAACCTCCTGCTCAGTATCGAACAGTAGATAGATATAAGAACGGACTAGCTGGGGAACATAGTGTAGCATTTAGCAGCTTAAGAGACAGATACTTCCCTCCAGCAGTCGGTAGAGACCAACAATTAGAGTTAATGTTGAATGTAAATGTGTCTGGTGGACACAAATGTTGCTCAAAGTTAATTATAATGTTGCTCTATGATCTACCCACATCAACTTAATGATTCCTTGGATTGTTTTGAACCCTAGGAGCGCTATGGAACTGTTTTTTATGAAGTTGTTTATCATGCGTCTGCCAATTGTTTATTACTGCACTATTAAATTCAGCAGTAACATGCTGAGCTTCAGAAGAAGAAGACTGCTAGTAAACCTTGATGTTGACAATGTGATGGATTTAAAGTACATAGAACAACTTCTGTTAGGAAGTAAATGCATCTCAACACATTGATGGAGCTCAAGGATATACACAACACATTTGTTGGAGTAACACAGTATTGAATTTGTTTATTATACTCAATATTTGTTGAAAGGTGATATGGGAGTATTGTTTATGCTGCCCCCAAGTGGTCATAAAGAATATTATTGCAGGTTGAGGAGTCAGTATATCTGTTAGCTCCATCTGAACAGCTATGTCTGTTTATTTGGCCAATTCTCTGGATGGAATTATTTTTTGAGTCATTCTATGGTTTGGCACAGGAATATGGTGCCCCATTTGAAACCCACCCACATAGTTCTGATTTCCCAACACACCCAGGGGAATTGTAACCTGACAGTTTGTTTACACAAATCCATCTGAGAAGCTGTCATGCGAAAGTGAAACCACCAAAAAATACAAGGCTGCTGATTGGCTGAACCACCTGTCAATCAAACCCTTACAGAAGGCAGCCGAAGAGTGAACACTTTTCTCTGCTCGTCTTTCAATTATAAAAACTCTATAGTTGTGATTAATAATGTTAGTACAACATATATGCCAGCCTCGCTATGATGGTTTGAACCAACCGTCGCCTCTCTGCGTCCCTTCACACACCTTAACCCCCTACCAATAGGTGCAGGTAGCTACTCTAAAGGCGCTGATTGGTCAGGATACTGACTGGCTGGATACAAGAAGACAGAGCAGGCTTTTTTGAATCTCTGAACTATTCAGAAATATAGGCAGGCATTCAGGGGTCTGGATCCAGGCTTATCTAAAGTGTTTAACAAAATCTTTTAGGTTTGTGAGATAAACTCCTTCACTTTTTTTCCTCCCTTTTCCAGCCTTGGATGTGGGATCGGCTATGGATACCTGCACAGGATTCCAACACGGCCTTTTGAAGAGGGGAAGAAGATCAGCTTCCCTGGAAACTCTCCCAGTGAGCCCCTCAGTCCACTGAAGGACGGATTTACTGAGGTCAGAGCACACAATAACATACAATAACACACAATAACACACACACACATGGGCGCACACACGCGATACATAATCAGGGTTAAACTTTATAATACAACTCAAGCCCTCACTTTAGATAGGAAACGTGCTTAAAGCAGTTATCTTGAGTATTAATGTCTTGACTAATTTATTCACCATTTTAATTTACGTACGTCACTCACTTTACGTAAGGATAACCCAAAGGCAGATTGCAGTATCGCATTGTTTAAGGTATTCATCTCATCTAGTCATTTAAAATAATAATAATAATTGAAGCCCTTTTTAAAATAATAGTAACTTTTGGAGATTTAAGTGACATAAACATTTTTTTTAATTAAGTAATTTAAAAAGAATGATCTGTTTTTGGAAATCATTTCATATTTATTTTTTTAATTAGGTGGTTTTGTTTTCCCATCAACATTTCTAATATATATATAACTAGGTGTGAAGATGTGTGTTTTTTAGAGTCCGCTCACACTCTTCCCTAGTCTGTATGCTGCAGTGCCAGCAGGAGGACAGAGCAGGCTGTGCTTTGAGATGAGTGTGACCTTTTCTGTCTGACAGCATCTTTTTTTCCCTCCACAACCTCCCGTGTTCTCTCTTTAACTCCTTCAGGTGCAGCTCTCAGCAGTCAGCCCCCCTCCTGCAGCCCCTTCTGCCCCCACAGGCCTTGGAGATTCACTGTCTGGCCTGTCAATCAGCACAGCCCCGCCCACCATGCCCCGAGAGCTGCAGACAGGTATTCCTCTTTTTTCACTCAAGAAATTGCTAACATGACGGGGGATAGACTCCGCATATTGAAATCTAATGTGTTATTTGTCACCCCCCATCCCTCCCTCTCAGGTTTGCCTACAGTGCCTCTGCTCCCCACCTCCACCAGCCCCGCCCTCAGCCCACTCCCTCCACTGAATCCCGCCGCCACTGGCTTCAACCCCGTCACCGGCTTCAACCCCGCCACCACGCTACCAGGTGGGTGATTTCCCACTGCAGACACACGTCATCACTCTGCTGAGTCAGCCAGGAGTGTGTGCTTACCCTTCCAGAAGATGAGAGAGATGTCTGCCTCAACTTAAGCAACACTGAGTCAAAACTGCAGCTATTAGCCATCTGGGTGTGTGTGTGTGTGTGTGTGTGTGTGTGTGTGTGTGTAACATTCAAACAGCTTCAACTGTGTAAACATAGCCTTTGTTGGAGCTCCTGTCAGGCCACAATATTTCTGTTTGGATTGTCGTTATTGATTTAGGTGCCATGAGCTGTTGGAATTCCCACCACCCTTTTTTCTTTTCTGTAGTGACTTCATTACATATTAGAGTCGACCAACTGTGGTGTAAAAAGAATGAATGGATAATGGCATTGTGTGTGTGTGTGTGTGTGTGTGTGTTTGTTTGTTTAGGTCTGATGTCCCTCCCGGCTGGCTTACCTCCGCTCCCCCACTTGCCCAACCTCAACCTGACGCTGCCAGACCTCAGTGCCATGACACTAGCGGGCACCTTACCGCCAGTAGGATCTACAGGTAAATACAGCACAGCTAACCGACACAGAACAAAAGAAATCATTCATTGTCCAAAAGATTTTCACTGGTTATTTGTTTTTGAAAGTTGAAAATGACAGTATTATTTGGCACCTGCAAATGTTTTGTGGAATAGTATCATTTAAAATTGGCTTTAGATCATTTTGTGATGACAGTGCTATAAAGAAAGGGTCAGGTTTGAGTGCTCGGGGTTAAAGATTACAGAAAAATAACTTAGAAAAAGGTCATGGTATAGTTTGTCCAAAAATATCTGGGAGAAAAATGTACATTTCAAATATAAAATCGACCAAGGAGACTCACTCACCGTCTCTCTGGTTTTCTCCTCTTTCTCCATCAGTCCCCTCTCTGGCCTCGCTCCCTCCCTTCAACCTCCCCGGCCTGGCCCCCTTACCCCCTCTCCCCACCATGCTGCCCTCCACACTCCCTCCTCTCCTGCCCCAGGCGGTGCTCCCCCTCCTGCCCCCCCATTCCACAGCCTCCGTCACAGTCACGGCCGAGCCGGCCGCCGACCCTGCAGTCCCCACGGAATCAGCCTCCACGAACACCACGGAATCACCGCCTCCGACGGAAACAACGCTAACCTCATAACCTGGGGAAGCAAAAATCCCGCTTGCCAGCAAACCAAAACACACACACCCGGTTTCTCTCTCTTCCTCCCCCCTCCGTCTGTCTTTCTCTGTATTTTTCTATTTATTTGGCCAAGAGGGATACACACAGGTCGGCACCCTCCGGGTATGGGTGAGGAAGCAATGAAGGATGATTGGAATGAAGAATGGAGGACGGCTGTGGACCCACATGTCTTTATGAGCAAATCGTCACGGAGCTTGTCCACGTGCCGCATGATGAGGACTCTGCAGTTTGCTTAACACATACAACAAGGACTTCCCCCTTTTCGGATATGGCAAGCCTCTCTGTTTCACTCTTGTTTTTTATATATAAACAGTGTATGTTAATGGGGCTGGACGATACATTTACTGTATTACTATCTACATCATTAATCCCTTATAAATTAACCTTTCAAACTGGACAAATGTGGGTCTACCGGAGAAATAACGCACTGCTGTATTAAAACAGGTAAACAATTAATATACATTTTCCGGTCTCATCATCCAGCCCTGACTTGTAACCTTTTATTAGTTCTAGGACCCCTGAACAATAGAAAGATTTGATTGACATGTATACATTTCTGTTGAAATTGCTGATCTGTCTCCACCCAATGAATGAATCTGCATTATTTTGCACCACCTTGTGTTCTGAAATGATTAGTCTGTCCCTTTTTGTATGTATATCCAGAACTCTATAGTTTCTGTTTTGACCACACCGGGAGGTAACAGCTTGGAGGCCGTGCTAGAGGTGGGGAGACAGATGTGTACACTTATAAAGGATGCTGCATTATTTGTGTGTTTGTTGGGTGATTTGTACGGAGGGAGGGTGGAACATGGGTGAGGTGTTTATTTTGCAGTACGTCTCCTCCTGGCATGGCCGAAGTGAATGGGTAGGCAGTCGCAGTGATGCAGTACAACCACAAGGTATCCCTGTTCCAGCACTTACTGAAAACATCCACACTGTACAGTGCGAGCAATAAAGCCAAATTCATTTTACTTGATGCTTCCTTGTGTCTTTAGTTGGTTTGTTGCTTCTCACACACTCTCAGCCACCTTACACAAATTGACACCAAAAACATGTCGTAATAATTGAATATTGAGATTAAAACACCAGCAATTAAAATCGCATCAGTTTAAATAGCATCTTTGTGCAAATACAATATAATTCATCATGATTTTTTTTGTTTTAAAGTATTTAATCCACCTTCGAAATGCCTTCAAATATAGTGACAAACAACCAGGGAATCTGTATGAAGAATTTACAATGCGTCTCATGTACCTCCCAGTGCTCCGTCTCAGAGGACACATCTCTAGTGAAGTTGCAAAACCCTCAGCAGTAAATACGGTCACACGGCAGGAATTAAGACTTGTAAGGCAATCTTTATTGCATATGAATGACATGGCCTAGCGTTGTCCCCCCCCCACCCAATCTCACACATAGCACACAAAGGTCTGCTTACCCAGCGCTGCCATTAATCTCCATATGAATGTCAATCATTTGGTTTAATGCCGGCCCCCATTTTTACTGTTTAGTAAACAAAAAAGGGTACAAATTAAGACAGTAGGGGAGAGGAAGTGGATATAATTACAATTTATAAAACTCGACACTTAACCCGTTTTTACAGAGGAGGATGAGGGCCAAATGTGGCAACATTTTTGTTGAGTTCTGATATTAATTCAGAATTCTGCCCTTCTTCACTGTTTCTATTTGTGAGCAGCAAGCTGAGCAAGTACTTCCTGTACTTTCATTTGCCTGTCATGCGACTAAAAGAACATCTCTCTTTGGCTTCTTTGTTAATCTAACAATTTACAAAGAAAAATCAATCAATTAAGACTTGCAACTTGTCTTTTATCGTTTTTAAAGATTATATTTGGGCCAGTTAAGACTTATTTATAAAAGGTATATTTCAAAGGGGGTAAACAGTGTCCACAGGTCAGATTTGAACCTGCGTCCCTGCATCAGATTCTTACCACAGGCCCGCTTTAAGGCAGGTTGCCTATAATTTCAAAGGGGTTTTATGATGTCACAACACAAACAGGTAAGTGTTTTATTTACAGGACGACAACATTTGGATATATGCTCTTGATTCCGAGTAAACAACGCTGCATACTGGGACTTGACAAATGTGGACATGTTGGTAGCAGTATAATGTGTTGTACCCCCCCCCCCTCACCAAATAGCACAGCAGGGTGTCTGCAGAGTGTTCAGTTCAAGTATGCACATATGCACATTTCATAACTAAAAAAAAGCAACATTAATAGCAGCAAACTGAGAACAGCTTTCAGGGGAAAGGAACACAAATAAACGGAGCGCAGTGAGACACAGGGGAGCAACGGAGAAGCCTCAGTTTTATGTATTTGCTAATGAGTAATGTCTCCAGCACATGAAATGCACACTAAGTGTCACCGAGTGCTCAGCAGGAACAGCTGATCCAGCCCCTTGGGTCAGCTGTTTCAAAACATCTTATCTGAACAACAAAAATGGATTAAGACAGATGCTCAGATCCACTTCCTGTAAACGTGGCGGTAGATCTGAATTGCTTCGTGACAAAAAAAAAGAAGAACTGATGGAGCCCACGCTGAAGTACTTCATACTAAACGTGGGACACCAGATCACCGTGATCTGAATCGGAAGTGCAAATAAACACCAGAAATTTTATCTGGAACTTTTCTCTCTTTTTTTTTTAAAGTCCCATCAAGGTAACATCACTTTCAAGTGCAGAGGGACTACAAGGGTAGAACTCAATGACGTGTAAGAGTCATTTTGTGCCTTGAAAAATGGATTGCAATGTTTATTTCAGCTTGTCTTTGATGGAACTGCGCACCTCTTCAGCCCTTTCTTCTGCTACCCGCTGCTCAAAGCCAGCGTCCAATCAGCGACGAGAGAACATCTGGAACAGCGGCATGGAAAGGCCATCAATGAGCTCCTATAGGTTGTGAAATGTCTCTTACGGGGTTCTTTATTAAAGTCCATAAACAAAGCTGAGCCCCTCTTCTTACCTGACGCAGTTGAGTTCAAGGACATATGCAAAAAGGAGCATCCTTCCCTCTTACTCTTTTCCATTTCTGTTGTTGCTTATTCATTCGTCCATTTGGAAACGGCTCAGGTAAACCAACCCAGAAAAGATCCTCGGATAGATTCCTGCCCTTTGATTGTCAGTCATGTGACAGTCAGTAGGTGGCGAGGGATGAGGCGGAGGGCTGCAGGGAGCCGGAGGAGTTCGAGCGTCTCATGTGCGGGAGGAGGTAGGAGTCCGAGCACAGCTGGTGAACGTCGAAGCGGTCCTCCTTGCGGTAAGCCAGGCAGCGGCGGATAAACGCCTGCAGGGGACAATCATCAGTGTGTATGTGTTTACACTCTTCATAATCGGGATGTTATAGCTGCAAATTATTGCAACTAACCAGTATTAGCTCAGTTATGCTTACATACATAAAATATATCTAAAATATATGTTTTAGTAATATTTAATGGCTTTTTTAAAGACATTGTCCATGTGTGTGTTACCTTGGCCTCTGTGGTAGCCTGGGGTTTAGCGGGGAACTGGACCTCAGTGGCTTTGAGGATGGTGTTTTCCTGGAGGATGTCCTGCTGCGACTGGTTGTGACCAAACGGCTGCGGAAACAAAACAAGGACAAATCAGCACCAGTACCAAAAATAACATTTAAAGCGCCGCCTGGGAGAGTGGACCTGATCTCGCTACACTTCTCCACAGTGCAGCAGCTAGTGTGGTACCTTGCGTCCGTAGAGGCACTGGAAGAAGATCACTCCCACAGACCAGACGTCCACCTTGTTGGAGATTTTAGGGGGCTCCTTCCCCACCACAAAACACTCTGGAGGAAGATACCTGAAAAACACACACACACACACACGCACGCACGCACGCACACATACACACACTGTAACAGAGAGCTCAACCAGGAAATGATACTGTGACTATTTCAATAGTAATGTATCACAAGTATGGTAACACACATGCTACAGTCTGTGCGTGTGTGTGTCTGTCTGTCTGTGTGTGCATGTGTGTGGGGTATTGGTGTGTGTGATTACCAGTAGGTGCCTGCTCCCTGTGATGTGAGGTCCATCCCGTCCACGCCATAGTTGTCGTCGTCCATGATCTTGGACAGGCCGAAGTCTGTGATTTTGATTTCTCCACACGCAGTGCCGTCCACCAACAAGATGTTACCTGCACAGGGACAGAGACACTCACAGACTCAGACAAGGACTGCACTGAAGCACAGAGGGGTCGGGGGGCAGTTTAAGGCGAGGTGAATAACTGTTACAACTCTTTTTAAAGTAACAACTCGTAGGTTTCACAGAGGCTGTGTAAAAACTTGCCTTCTATATCATTAATATAATATAAATATATTATATACAACATTCTTTACTCACTATAATATATCTTTTACAAAAAATACAAAGACATAATATAGTATGTCAAACATTTTACAAAAGAACAGTAAACATAATACAAACTTTAAATGATACTTTTCAAATTGTTAACTTTTTTGGTAAACATTACGATCCTCAATGACTGAATCCCTTTTTATTGTCACACTATACTGTGAGTTTCTTTATGACCTTTTGTATGGCTTACTTTGCTAAAACTTTGATGCTCTCCAAACTGTTGACCCCATTTAATTACTCTTATCAGGGTTTTGTCCAAACTGGGTAAAGGGGGACGTGCGTCCTCATACCAAAATGCAGATTGCACGTGTAAAATACTAGCGATGTCAAGTGATGCCAGAAAATAATATTTAATATTTAATAACGGTATAATATCTCCATAAATAGGAAAATCGTGTCAAATAGACCGGCAGACGGCAGACACAGCTCTGACGCTGGGTTGTTGTTAACGTCCGCGGCGCCATCTTGTATACAGGCGTCATGTTCTCGTGAGAATTGCTATATCTTATATAAGATCAGCGCCATCATACTGTATTTTCCTACAAAACCCTGCTATAATATATATTTTTCTATATTTTTTAAGAAAGATCACAAAAAGCAGCAGTAGTATAGTATTCCGTCACAATAAGGCGACCTGGTATGACGCAATATGCCAAACATTTCAGGGAAAATATAATAATGAAATGAAATTCTAACTTCTTTGAAAAACATTAGAATGATCTTTAAATCCTTTTTGTTTCATCATACATGTTTTTGTCACTATACCGAGTGTTTCTTTATAACCTTATTATAGCTTACTTTGCTCCAACTTTGATGACATACTACACCCTGACAGAACAGTTCTGAGTTAGCCCCTTAATGACTCTCATTATTGATTGGACCTGGGACTCACCCGGTTTGAGGTCGTAATGGATGATGGGGGGTTTGATTTCGTTGAGGTAGCGCAGGGCGCTCACAATCTGCATGACGATGGAGCGGGCCTCCTTCTCCGACATCAGCTTGTTTTGCTTCAGGTAGAAGTCCAGGTCGTTGCCTTCACAGAACTCCAGAACTGTACAGAACCTGTGGGGGGGACGCACACGGTCACACGCAGAGGAGAGGATCAGCAGCATTAGCAAAAAATGATATAAACCGGTCCTCAAGAGGCTGGATTTCTACCTAACCAGTTGCTTTGAAGAGCTGGGAACACTGAGGGCTGTCACTTCCCCCCTCCTCCACACAGAGGTCAGAGGTCAGAGAGAGGACTTTCTGCTACTGAAGGAGCCTCTCTTAAGTTAAGGCTGTGAATATGAGCGTCTAACGCTTTGGTATAATATGAGCTGAACCTTTGTACTCAACAGAGCCAGGGTTTCTTTGCTTTTCTGGACACACACATGGTATGCTTTAACTCTTTCAGTGTGCAGACGAGTAAAGATCACGCGCTTCGGTTTCAATTAAACCTTTGCGTTGTCCGGGCATGTTGATGAAGTAGTTTAAGTGTACGTTGCATTTCGACTATTTAGCTGCTTCGTCTTGACGTCAGAAAGCCCCTTTCGATGAGCGACTGTCATCTATCAGTGCTCTCTAAAGCGGTCTTATTTATCTACCTCACTAAACAAAGTCCTCAAGGAAAATAAAGTCATTTGAATGTGATGCCACCGGACAAAAAACAGCATTTAACCATGCAGAAATCACCAGTCAACGGCTTCTTCTATCTCTTAGTTTGTTTCTTTGGTGAACCTGGACCAAAGTCACACAATAACCGACTGACCAATTGAGGCTGAGGGAGTCGAGCAACTCGCATGTTCTGCAAAGTCCAACTACTGTTTGGTCACAAGAGTCTGAAGGCTTTGGTGAGAGAGTAGAAAAAAGGGCTGCCCGAAGTAAAGGAAAACCGCCCAAAAATATATTTAAACCATATTTCAGGTAGCTTGAATATATTTTGCTGCTGCTACATCCCCAAAAAGTCCATTGCTTTGCATCCACGCTGCCTTCTGATGTAGCTGACCGTGGAGAAGTCCCTCACACAACCCCTCTCCAAAACATCCAAACTATCCTTTAAAAGTCTCGGTTTTTTAACCCTGTGTTGCGCCATAAGCAACATCAGGAAGTGTCCCCCAGCAGGCAGAGGTCAGAGGTGACTCACGTGTCAGTATCCAGGGAGAAATAGTCGTATAGTTTGACTATTCTGGGATGGTCCAGCTGCTTGTGTATCCGGTACTCCCTGCATGCGTGCCTGGGAAGGAAATGAATGTAAACGCAGTGTGGTGAGATGCTGGAGAGAGAGAGAGAGACAGACATGTTGTCTGTGTGTATCGTAAGCTGTGTTTGTGTGTGTGTGTGAGAGAGACCTACTTGTGGTAGTTCTCCTTCTTCTCCTCCCTCCAGTTCTTGTTTAGCTGGTGGATTTTAACAGCTGCGTAGCGCTGCTCAAACAGGTCAAATGCCTGTGTGGGACAAGGAAACATACACACACACACATTTCACTTTCAACAAACTTTACAGAGAGAAAGAGTAGGAAATAAAACATGTCCACACACACACACACACACACACACACACACACACACACACACACACACACACACACACACACACACACACACACACACACACACACACACACACACACACACACACACACACACACACACACACACACACACACACACACACACACGCACACGCACACACGCACACACTACCTTGTAGACTTCACTGAAGCCGCCCCTGCCCAGCAAATGCAGCAGCAGGTACCTCTCGTTCAGGGTGGGATGGTCTTTGAACCTGTGGGAGGTTCAACATTCAACAACAGAGTGGTGCAGTGATGACATCATTTTGAAGCCTGAGCTGGAAGCAGCGCAATCGTTCCCTCATCAAAAGCAAATCGCATTTTTCAATTTCATTTGAAAATGATCTGTGGCACGTTTATGATGTGCAGCAGGATAATGTCCACATATTAACACCTCCGTACTGTTTATTTTAAGCATTAATAATGCCAAAAGTCAATTGAAAGAAACGACATCACTGTCACAAGATTTCGATAAACCCACCACGAAGCTAAAGGCGGCCAAAGATCTGGGTGGTTCAGTCTTATTTTAGCAACAACATTTCTAAGACACAAAGAACATTTACATTTGGACATTCACGTGTTGGATATTAACTGATGTATTTAATGTAGTAAAACTGAATCTCTCAAGGGAAATATCTCGTGTTACTCATCTAAACCAAACTCAAGTGTTGACGGCCATCAACAATTCACAAATATTTCATTAGCAAACTACTCAAACTAACCAAAAATGGCTTCACCTAGAAGCTGCTTTATAATTGACTTAAAAAAGAAGAAGATATGGATAAATGATAATGAAAATAATTATAGTAATAATAATACTGCACTAATATTGAGATCGTAGAATAAAACATAAATAATATAATAAGTATAATAAATAAAAAGCATTTTAAAAAAAGCATTGACTTTGAGACTGCTAATTCTGGGTTCATGCCACACTTATTGTACCGTATGCAACTATCAAACACGTGGTTATTAACGTGCCTGTTTGGTCTTGAAAGTCAGAACTGAATGGCTGTTTTACATTATTAAGCTCAATCTTAGTCCCGGTCTTAACCGTTGGGCTGCTCATCATGTTGCGGTGCCGTGTGTAGAGCGGACTTACGCTGAGCTGTCCTCGTTGTTTATCCTCTTCAGCTCTCTGATGTGGAGGTTCCTCACCCGCTCCAACCGCTCCAGCTCCGCCTGGATCTCAGCTTCCTCCTGTGCAAACACACGCTGCATGAGACTAGCTGACTGGATTTGCATCTTGGATTTTGTTTTTATATTTTAGCAATTACCACTAGATAAAAATGTGTTTATAATCAATTGAATGTTATTTTTGACCTTCTTTAGATGTCCAAGGCGAAGTTTGAAGATCTCTTCCTGCTCATGGTACTCAGCGAGGGTCAGCCTGACAAAAACAAAGGACAAGTAAAAATCTCAGAATTGGAAAGTAGGAGACTGAGATTTATTTTGATTATTCAACTACAAATCCTATTGGAATCATTTTAAAGCCTTCATCGAAGAGCAACTGTGAAGAAGTGCGTCTAAAGAAAGCCTCTGAGTCCAACATCCAACATCTTACAGGAAGTGGCTGTCAGTGTACTCACAGCTGGGGCAAGGAGGGCTTGAGGAAGGGGTCCGAGTCGTTGCCGTTGACCACCTTAGTTTTGCGCTGCTTGGGTTCAGAGGTGGAGGCCACGGAGAGCGAGGGAGAGGCGGGGTTTGGAGGCTTCCTCTTGGCCAGCAGCTTCCTCTGTCGCTCGATGTCCTCCCGCTGCTGGTTGATGCCCTCCTGTTGCCTGTGCAGAGAGGACAGGGAGGAGCAGGGAGCGGCTCAATTGGGACATGTAGCAGAAAATAAACCTTGCACAAAAAAAAGAATCACAGTACTTCTGACGCTTCAATGCAAAAGAATGTCATGTAATTGGATGAAAATCTATGCATGCGTTTGCCATTTCTCACTTGATCAGGTTCTGGAATGCGTATCCGTCCGTCCACTGCTCCGTGTAGGACGCTCCGTGTCTGACGGTGGTGAAGTGGCCGAGACGGAGACGGTCCTGCATGCTCTTCTCGCGACACGACTGCTTCTCCTGGGTGCTCTGATCACAGGAACAGGGAAAACATTAGGCCGAGTCAATGTGACAATCCCTCACCCAGAACCCCTCTCCACCCAGATTTGTTTGGATATCAAATCCCACGGCAACACTGCGCAGCTCTATACAATCCAGCCCAGAATGATGGATCCCTGAGGGAAAGAGGGGGAGGTTCAAGACCAACCCGCAGACAGGATCTCCCCCTCAGGAGTTAGACCAAAGAATATTGTTCTCAGAAAAGCTGTTGCTTAATTTCTGTTGCATATGTAGAAATGTTCTTGCCAACACACTGTAAATCTTCCCAAACATTGTGTGTGTGAGTGTCGCTCAGGGGGCGCACATGCAGTGTTTTTAACTGCATCAAAAACACAAGGCACATCAGATGGATGTTCGGAACCAACTCTGGTGCCGATGTTACTAAGGTAAGTTGTGTTTACGTTACAAAGCAACCGAAACTAGCTATCGAAACCTTCTGAACTTCTTCACGTGTATTAAAATATTGTCCTTGGGACAGCAGTGTTTCTCTCTGCTTTGCTACACTTCTACCTACAGCTCCGGAAAAAATGTACTCCAAATGTTTCTTAAATCTTTATCTCTACATGTGTGGCAGCCATTGCAGTGTCTGTTGAATTCCAACACAGAGAAACATTGTCAGTAGTTTATAGAATACAATAACAAAAAAAAATCATTTAACTCAAGAGATTTCTATAAATAATAAAACAAGAGAAACTGATAATGCTGAAGCGGTCTCTTAACTTTTTCCAGAGCTGTATGTCAATATTTGTGTGTGTGTGTGTGTGTGTGTGTGTGTGTGTAAGGCACGCGTACTCGGTCGTGTGAAATTTTAGCAGCAGTGCTCTTAAAAGGAATTTGGGTGAAAAAATGAGCAGATGTTTAAAGTCAGGGTAATGAATAGACTGCCTCTAAAACTAAATACTTCTATATTTGCCGTATTCGGGTATTTACGGAAGTCAAGTTATCCCTCGGCTGTAATTGGTAGTTCCTTGTCACATGACAAGTGCTGCACGCTGCTGAGCTACAAAAGTGGATCTACTTTCAACTCTGGGCATTTGAGTGTGCTTTTCTGCACTGAAAATAATGGAAATGAGGTAGCCTTAAACGCGCCATGTGCACAGCCCCTTTAGGCTTTTATATGATGGACTCTTTCTGCCCACAAAGGATCAAAAACATATAAATATCAGCCATTTTTCTTTTATCAACTCTGTAGTGATGCATGCAGAGACCAGTACCTTCTCTATGAGCAGTTTCTTGCTCATGGTGATGCACTTGTTGAGCCTCTCCTTGTATTTCTCCAGGAGTTTCTGCTGTTCGTCTATCTGTCTCCGCAGGTCACAGTTCGCCTGTTGAGGGAGGCCAACGAGGACTGCATTAACTTTTATTGTGTGGTTAATAAAAACATAATACAAACCTCCTGTAAGCTTCTGTACAGCAGACAGTAAACACTCAGTTTATGGAGGCTGAACTCACCCTGAGCAGGTCATCTATCCGCCCCTCTTTTTTCTCCAGGTCCAGACTCTTGTTGCTCTCCAGAGCGGCGAGCTTCAGGCCCGTTAAATCTGTCTATAACACAAAGAGTTAGTCAAAGGTGTGGTAAGAAATCTAAAACCAGGCGATTGTTTCACATATGCGTTGTATTACCTGGACACTCTTGGTGGAGGAAGCTTTATTCTGCTCCCCAAAACACAGACTTGTAGGAGAAGAGCTATTCTGCCGGACCTAGAGACAAAGAGACACAGAGACTGAATCTACCACCTCCTGTCCAAATGACTGAATGTAATCCTTGTTTTCAGGCGTTCTACTGCTTGTGAAGTACTCACAATTGAGCCCGGGGCAGAGTGCGAGTTCTGTGGAGAGCGGCGGACTGATGGGAGGCCTCTGACAGGACTGGAACCATTTCCACCCTGAAACTTTGCAAAGAAAAGGAGCAAACTTAGAAATCTGCTTTAAAAAATGGATGAGTTTGAGTTCGCCTCACGAGACCTTCAGGCATTGTCCACCACTTTGTCTCCTCCCGTTCAACATACGCAGACCTCCACCAAGGCAAATGCTGCATTCAAGTGCTCATGGGATGGTCATGTTAAACAGCATGTTAATAACTGTTCACTCTTTGTTTTGGATCCTCTCAGAAATTGAATGGGTTCTTCCTTGGCCTAAGCAACAGTCTTTAATTAATATTAAATGAGTAGTATTTTCACGGTTAACTTGCCCAAAAGGTCAGAAAAACAAACACATAAACAGAAAAGCTAACAGAAAAACACTTTGGCGGGGGAACAACAGGAGTTTTTTTAATACTCACATCAAAGTAGTCGCTGATCTTGGGCCCCCGTGTGGACGTCTTCCCTGGAATCAAATGAACAGAAACATTTAATGCATTCATCAGTAAGGCCTACATTATACCCATTTCCAAGTTTCACTCATACCTTGACTACTCTCTGAAAAGGTGTCCGCTTTCCTTTTCCTCCCTCTGGACGATTCCGAGAGCTTCTTCTCCGGGGTCTGTGAATCGATACGAAATGAGAGAGGAGAAGGCATAAATCTCTCGAGTTTTACCTAACAGAGCTGGATTTCGAGGTGGCGGTGTTCAGCAAGAAGAAGCGGAGTAGGAAGAAAGAGTACATACTGAGTAGGCAGGGGAGCTCCCTCTTTTCAAATCAGAACTCTAGGAAGAGCAGAGAAGGAGAGGTGGAGGTAGTGGGAGAGAGAAACAAAAGAGTGGGCAGAGGATTATGTAGGATTGTGTCTAGCTTCATTATTAGCATCTGTTTCATTTATATTTCTTTTGCTGTCTAAACAAACATCCGTGCAAAAAATGGCTGTGTGTGTGTTTTACCTCTGACTCCTTGTCACTGGACGAGCCCAGGCTGCCGTAGCTGTGGTTAGAGGATTCGTTGGCCAGGCCCTGCACAGAGTGACAATTCAAACAAATAAGCGATCACTTTCAGCTTGAAAATAGTCTAGGGGTGTTATTCCTGCAATGTGATGTAATGTCAACAAAGCGAAACAAAGCAAGAGGCCTAGCCTCTTCTCTGACACGTATGATAGGAATCCAGATCGTCTGTTATGAGGTGTGTCTCTTGGTTTACTTCCAACTCATGTTCATACCTAGACATTATTTTAAAAAAGGGATCTTGTACCTGATTTTCCACCATGGAAACCTTGGTTTATTTCCTGACTTTAAAAAGTCCCTGTAGCAAAGGCAGTATTTCTGACTGTCATGGTGGAGTTATTCACTGAAGACAAGCCTGAAGACTGTATGCCTTCTTTGTAGCAAGCATTCAAACAATGCAGATAAATCATAGAGTACTCATGTGAGCTAAAAATGTGGCAAAAACAAAGGTGTTTCCTTAGGCCTTTATCAGAGAGGAAACAGGAATGCACAAAATAAACTTTAGCCTGTGAGGCTTTTTAGCAGCGCAGCTAACTGGGTTTCTGTGTGGTGCATCTTAAAGGAAACCCTCAAAGCACCTTTTTCTGAGAGCCAGTGTCCTTTTTCAATTGATTCTAAAGAGGAGAGAGCGCATGCAGCTGCCCTGCAGAAAATAAGGGCTGCCCCACAGCGTCTTTTTCTGGCTGTTTTTGTGCCGACACCAGGCGCTGTTAGTTGAAAATGTATCACCTTTTTCAAAAAAATGCTGGTGACGTATCTGTAGAAATGGGAGAAGCTTGTTTTTTAACGTGACTTTCAGAAGGAAAATTATCCTAACAAGACCGGAAAGCTAATTCCTTGAAGTGGATCGGACGCGCTAACAATGGATGTTGAGTGTTGTACCTTTTTATACCAGATTATTCTCCTCAGATTTAGAGCAAGCATCTTTCAGTTGGTAGAAACGGTTAAAAAATATGTCAAACAAAGATATGGCAGCACAAACTGATAATAAATTCCAAGGGGCGATGCTAGTCTGTTAAACAACAGCCATGATACCTTGTCAAAGTATCATTGTCGTAGCAACAACAACAAAAGCACTTGGAGCGTTGTATTGAGGAAACACCAGGAGGAGACTCTCCCCAGCTCCTTGGTGGCAACTTTCTGGCAAAAAAAGCGGCCCTATGTGGACACAGACCCTAAGGCTTTAGTGTTTCAGTGGTTACCTTAGCACCCCCGCTGGTGCTCCCGGTGCTGCCTCCGGTGTTGCCACTGACGGCTCCTGTGAACCGGGCCTCCAGCAGCTCCTGTCTCCTGGGGTCCAGGCTGTGCAGCTCCTCCATTGGGGCTTGACGTAAGGGAATCAACAGAGTGAGGTCATATTACTGTCAGCACACACAAACAGCGGTGGCAAGACCAGAAGAAGCACAACGAATGGGAGTAATTGATACATTTTTCTGTTATAAGACATGCATTAAAATGGGCACAAAGAATAGGAACAGAGGACGGTATTTGGGGGAGGATTAGAGAAAAATCGAGAGTGATTAGAGGATAAAAATAGGAATATGGATTTAATCAACTTGGCAGTAGAGGTAAAAGGTTCATGCTAGGGTGGAAGATACTGCGGATGAGTGACAGTGCAGTTCTAACTTAAGCGGGGAAGGTCATTCTACCACTGGGAAGTGAGGAGAGTGGAAAGTCGAAGCCAGGCAGAGCGATGCTATTAGTTTGTCAGCACAAAAACCTTCAACCAGCCCCTGTATTATATTCGACCGTCACAATGGCCTCATTGCACTGTGCTAAACTAGTCTGTGATATTTAGAGATCCTAAAACCTCATAAGCCCTGCAGATAGAGCAGATGAGATAAGGAAAACTGGGATTTCTTTTTCAGAATTCACATCGTTTTCCGAGCTGCACGGGCAATGTATATCTGGGCTTTATGCGGCTAATCCAAATGCTACACGTTACTGGCAATATGGACTATGGCAGTGTTCAAATCGCAGGAAGCACAAAATGTATGCTAAATATATGTTAAAATATCATTCTGAAATTGATATTGTGCTTATTCAGAGATGTACTGGCTTAATAGAACATCTTTGTTTGGTAGAGTTCATCTTAGACGTGTCCTAAAATGATCATTTTCATATATTTTTCAATGTTGATGTGAAAAATCCTGTAATGTGGTGAATGACATAGCAATGCAAGTTCAGTCAAAATAATTGCAAATATTTATATTTTGAAAACCCTAATAGACGTGTGCATCAATGTTCCTTACGCTGTTGATACAGGACAAGAGCCAACCGACTTTTATCTAGCTTTACACTTACATTTCATCATTACATAGCCAGATATTTTAGTGGTAGACCTCACCGCTGTAAATCTAAACCAGTGTCAGGATACAATGAGTGCTAAAAGGTACAGTATATGCACCCTGCAACTAGGCCTTGTTCTTTGACAGCTGGTTTCCAGGGAGAGACACACACAGGCCCTCTGCTCCCTGCTGAATACGGCTGCAAGTGTTTGTTTCCTTATTGGACATTTCCTGGCTGTCATCTTCACATAGCTTCTCGCGGAGGGGCAAGCCCTAAAAGGCATAATGGATATTATGAAACCCCTGAACAAGTCAATGAGAGAGCCCACACAACAAGGCCTGAGTGAGGTTATCTAAGGACAGGGAGGAGTGATTAAGCTTAATTGTTCTAAAGAGCCAGGAGCTTCATACAACAACATTATTGTATATCTTTAGTAATATGTCCCTGGTTGGAAATAATCATAAAAAGATAACCACCACAGTAATAATAGCAAAGTAATTATACAGCAGATCTTACACACTATCGTTGTCGTTTTCAAAAGCATACTGTAACTAAAATACTTAGCTGTAAGGTTATAACTTATTTCTGCCACTCGTGCTCACTGTGTTGTCACATCACATCCAGCAACTCAGCAGTATCGATCAAATAAAGTCTCAGGAACATGTCGTAAACAATGAGGGAAACCGACGCAGCCAAACTAGCTGAAAAGCTGAAATGCAGGGCCTGTGCTCAAGTTTACAGCAGCAGCAGGAGCATGCATTTTAATGCATTAATGGATGCATGCACAGCTATGTTGTTTAATATCAACTAGATGCTATTGATAGGGGGCGAATGTTACAAACTATCACAACAACACTGTGATCGCCTCAACAGCTACGAGAAACAAGAAATCATTTAAGCTGACAAAACAAACAAGCTAGCACTTCCTTTGTGCAAACATGATAGCTTGCTGCTACTTAAACTGGCCATCAACTGAACTGACAGCTGACGTTTGGCTTCCCATTCACGGTATCAGTGAACTTGACATCCATTTTTACTTCAACAAACGTTAGCTCAACGCGGTCAAAACACTCCACTTCTCCCACAAAGCAAACACTTTAAGGAGAATACGAGTCAGACGTGCACTTGGCGAGCTAATATACCTTCTTTGCTCTTTGCCGTCGCCGTTATATGTTGTTGAGAAATCGTTGGGGACGAGGAGAGCTGCGACCAAGATGGCGTCGCCTCCAAACTTCCACCACCACTTCCACTGTTACTTTGGACACTCATGAAGCCACTTTACCGCCGAGAGGATCCAGCGTACACACTGCCGTTTGCGGAAATCCCAAACTTGCGTCCATCGTTAGACACCTGCTGTGGCCAAAACAGGCCAGTAAACGTGAGTCCGAGCGTGTTTGTGTTGCTACACGCCTCGCATTGTGCTGCGGAGAAGCGGCTTCTTTAGAGACTCGCTGAAACGGATCCAGTGTAACCTTTGCATGATGACCGCACCGCGCGCCTGTCAGCATCCAGTTCGCGAGCGGAGCTTTGATTCTAGTAGGCGAGGCTATCGCGAGGCTGGTGCGCACCTAGTACCGCGATGGGGGGATGGCATGACACCGGAACAGACACTGATCTGGGATCATTTCACCCTCCTGCATACTGGCCATAGGGTGACTGGTATGCTGCTCTCAGCGTCGACCTGAGAACAGTCTGGTGTTTGGGAGAAAACAACAAACACCCCGAAAAAAATGGCCGAAAGTTTTTGTCTGCTTGAGGAGAACGACACAAAATAGGAAGACATGCGCGCGCGCGCACACACGCGCGCGCACACACACACACACACACACACACACACACACACACACACAATATAGGTTATAATATATACATATTATATGCATACATATTGTATATTTTATATGTATGCATATAATACATATATAGCAGGCTTTAGCTATACATATAGACTTTTCTGCACGTACACATTATAGGCAATATATTGTATGTATATCTATATTTGTGTTTTGTGTAAATATATATATCAATATATATATCAATATATATATAAATCAATATATATATCAATATATATATTGATATATATATATATATAGTAAGTATATATATATATATATATATATATATATATATATATATATATATATATTTAGGTGTGTGTATGATTAAAGAGATGTATACGTAGGGCTGGTGTTGATATGCTCTGTATTTCAGTGTTGAATTACAAGTTGGGGGGGGGGGGGTTCAGGTGGGAGGATATAGTGATGTGGTCTGGGCTATAAGGTTTTTTGTTCCAAATTTGGTGCAGTGCATCAAAATGCCCTCTTCTAGGGTAGCATGCACAAAACACAAACACACATACTCTTAAGCGTTTGACAATCTTTGCCTTATCTTTTTCTCCAAACTCCCTTTTGCATGAAAATAAAATAACTAACTCCCAGTGCAAGTCAGCTAATGCAAGTCTTTCCTGATACAGAAAACAATGTTTAACCTCTAACTGAAAAGTTAATTCAAAGTAAATTTCCTGGGTTCATGTGGAGTATTTAAAAATAAAGTAAGTACACTTTCAAGGGTTTTTGCGTATGTCAAACTTCTGCTCCAGTTGCAGTCCGATTTCATCAGGATATAGTCTGAGGCACAAACCATAATACTGCACCTTATGCACCTGCCCATGGTAACCTGATTTTTTTTGGTCACATGGTTTCCATGGTAACAGAGCAATAGTCTTGACAGGCAATGAGGAGGGTTGTATAAGCAGTCTACTATATTACACTACTACTTGTACACACACAAAAACACATACAGCTTGTGAGGTCATTTAAGGTATGCAATTGGAGTTGTGTTGAGGAAAACAGTGTCGGGAAGTAGTGGGGAGATTCCAAGAGCATCAAATTTCTAATGGAAAACTGGGATTGTTGTCATTTTGGAAACTGTTTACAGATTTTGTATGAGACAGATTTCTTACAATAATGCTAAATAATAATAACAGTTCAAAAAAACAAAGTGAAGAGGTCAATAAAGAGTTTTTCATTTACAAAACAGCTTTTTGTGACAATAGGCATTCAGTCTTATTTAGCAGCCCACTTCATAAACTAAATACAAAAATAAAACAATGATTTTTGTTGAAATTTAGCCTATCACGCACAATGTGCTAGCCAATGGAAGAGCGAGTGTTATTAAATGATGTCACTATGTTACGGAAGCAGACAAAGAGGCATTTCAGACAGGGAAGGGAGTGTGTGGGATAGAAACTCCCTCTGGAGGGAACTTTGGGACTTTAAGCCTTTGCAGACTATTTACATGCACAAAAAAGCTCTATTACACACTACAAGAAAAGGAAAACCCCAAAAAGCATAATGTGCAAACGTAAAAAAAAATGTTAGGCCAACGCGTCTATTTTGTTCAAATGTATTTTTCTGCTTTACTTTAAATTTGAATAATGACTTCTTCTCAAGCCAATCCATCCTGAAATGTGTGGCTACTCAACACACTACTGAGTCTTATATTCTGAATGCTGATATGCATGACTTTTGGGGTGGTAGAAAACTGAATAGAGGAAACCTGCATGAATATGTAAGAAAAAGGTGGACCGGGAACATGCTAAACACTGAGTTACCATGAAATCCCATAAGAATAACATAATTTACCTTAATTGCTAAAATAGCTTCAGTTGAGTATAAAGTACTTATTATGAGTTATTCACATAGCCATAAGGAAATGGCACTATTGGATTAGGCACGTCAAGAATAATTGTATTTTTTGTATATTTATTTTCTTATGCCATGCAAAAATTACCATGAGAGTGATGAAACTTTATTAAAAACCAGTATTAGTGAAATCAGAGGTAATTCAGTACCATTAAATATCAAATTATGGCAAAACAAGGGCTTAATCTTCTGGCAAACTGGAATAGGAGGAAAAAGTGTTTGCTTCTCTGTAACTGCAAACGTTATTGATAAATCACTGTGCAATGATTTAGGATAAATGACTAAATGTAGGCATCACAAGTCAATAGCAGTAAATTAACATAAACCCTATTTCTGGTTGTAGTCACTTGACAGACAAGACAAAAAAGACTAAATGACTTACATTTAAATATCACTATCTCCTTAATTGAAAGAGGCAATCTGTGTTTGGGTGAAATCTACCATTTCAAGTACAGAAATGCAGCAATGTAATTGTATTGATCAAGAATGCACATGAGGCTTTTCTTTTGCCCTCAAGAGAACATGTTGTTTTTGGGTCGTAAGGCTGTCCTCTGTCTCTCATACATGGTGACGTACGATCTGAGAAGGTCCTCCATCGTGTTGGCCTAAAAACAAAAAGGTCAGAAAACTTTGATTTAAAAATCATTTCTCCCAATGATTTATATAATAATGGTGTAACTGGCGTATATGGACATTGTAAAAGGAAATTAGAAAGGCAGTTGCTCACCTGTGCGGTTTCACAGACGAAGACAATGCCCCTCACAAGGGTACCGATTGTCATCTCGAAGTAGTTCCCCTCGCTTTGGTACTCTTTGATGCGGCTGAATGGATGCATGACCAGCACATCCTGTAGATGATAGACATTAACATGTTATAGTTTGCAGTGGTGGAGAGTACAGTTACAAGTACTCATTTGATGCTACTTCACCTCAAAATATTGATCACAACTGCCTTTATTTGCATGAGCTCTAACCACAGATCTTTCCGGCGACCCTTTTTACATTTTATTGACCATTTTAGTTACTTTGCAGGTTCATATTTCTTTTAACTAATGAATTATGACATGCTATTATTTATTTATTGAGATACCTGGGAGTATAAATAGTAATTAAAGATATCTCCAGCCTTACAATTTGCAAAATTGAAATTGTTTCCCATTACCGGATCATTCATCCAGTGATACAATATATATTATTCCAAAAATGGCCACTAAGAACTTCTATTGTTGGTACTTTGAGGATGTTTTGATGCTAAGTACTTTTGTACTTTGTAAATAGTATTTTAAATGCCAGACTTACTTGTATTAAAGTAATTCCACACTGTGGTATTATTAGTTGTACTTAAGAAAAAGATGTTGGTACTTCTTCTACATCACGTTTGTTACCCAGAAAGACCAACAAGTTAGCCAGAAATATTATAAACTCCCATAAAAAATAGCAGTGGAATAAAACATGAAAAGAACTGAAAATATACTGATACTAATAGGGAAAAACATATAAGCTTCATTAGGCTTACCTTTGATTTTGGGTCTATTAAGCTGATACCAAGCTTGCTGATGGCGATCAAAAGTATATTTGGGTAGCTGGATTCACATGTTTGCTGCAAAGTCAAAGGAAATCATAATGTGTCAAAACTGTTTTCCACAATTTGCTGACGGCTGACTACATGACAATGTATCCTGATGACTCACTTTCACTTCGAAGAAGGCACAGCCGAATGTTGGCCAGCTGCAAATGGCTTTCAGAAAGGCGATCTTGGCCTCCTGCACCGTGATGCCGCTCTGCTTGTTGTAGGCTTGGATAATGTGCTGCCAATACAGGTTACGTTAGGTTAGGATAGAATATTTATTATATATGATGTGAAAAATGTCTTTAGCTCCAACACTATCAACAGGAATTATACAAAAAGACAGGAATTAATCAAATTCAGCTTAGTAGTATGTATTAAACTGCACCTAGAATGTGGTAGTCTACAGAGACTTCACAGAGGGGAGCCATCCAAAACTGTGGGTACAATTTTCTTATCATATCATATATATATATATATATATATATATATATATAGCTTTTCTGTCAGATAGGAGCATAATTCTTTTGTTTTCCCTATTTGTTACTGTCCAAGTTTACCACTCTTGACAGTATCTCTGTTCATTTAAAATTCAAGTGCCCGCACCAATCTGCCATGCTAAAATAAAAGATGCATTCCACCTTTATAACTTCCACCCAGAAGTCATTATGCTTCCTGATAAGGTGTAACCACTGCATAGCTTTTTTCAAATTAAGAACATGATCTGGTATCCATGACAAGTTAAGTATGTTTATTTATATATTCCTTGCCATTTAAAACAGCATCCCCTTTCAACAGTGTTCCCTAAGATGGATGGGGGGTTGGCATGTTAACTTGATATGACAACATGACTGACACCAGTTCTAGGAGGGACGATACATGTCAGGCTGGGCACCAAATCTATATTAGGTCTATATTGTGATATGCGACGAGAGATTTTATAAGATTTCCTGATATGTGAAATTGTGAAAGTGTCTTTTCCTGGTTTAAACAGCAGGATTACAATACAGTATATATATACGTAGATATTATCGAACTAATCAGGATTGTTCTATACTCAGCTGTTCAATCCACATAAACGATTATTTGTCAAAAATGTCTCTGTGGAAATATTTTTTTAAGCATCAATAGTCAAACTCTACAATATCCTTGCAAAATATCTGAAAAATTGGGATATTAGATTTTATTCATATGGAGCATGCCCTGGTAAAAGGCAGTGTCCTCATCACAAAAACAAAAGCAAGCTAAAATCTAAATTTAGGACACTAAATTAATTGCAAACAGTGAAAATAATAATGTGCAAATATTAAAGAGCAAAAACTCAATGGATATTCCATGATGTAAAAGCCACCTCTCATGGTTCATCTCCTAAACATATTTTTTAGTGCCGGCTTCTGCACATTCTTTCGTTTACCTTCTTCCATTCCTCAGGAGACATGAGTTTGATCTGGTCCGCAGGAACCAGCTCCCTCAGCATTTTGGGGATCATGACAAACTGTGACCTGTCTGAATCCACAACGACTCTGAAGAGCAGGCCGCCCAGGTTAAACATGTCCTCTTTGGTGCAGGTGTGGTATCCACGCAGGTACCTTGGCTGCTCCTGTATGGGGGTTAAAAAAGGGTCAAGTGACATCTGAGAGAAAGAGTCTGCAGCAGAAGAGCTACCCATTGATCTCAGGATAGTAGAAGAGACTACTGTAGAGGACTGAAAAACTTGGGAGCTAATGTAGCTATAGAGTATCAACATTCATGGTTGAATGTGATTATTGTTAGTCACTTTGTGTAAAAGAGTGAGCTAAATGATCCGTAATGTAATGATATGCAATTTATTGCATTGTAATGAGTGTGTGATTGGTTTGTATACCTGTGGGTAATGGAACATGAGGTCGGCCACCAGGTCTTTCCCTGGGCTCACGTTGAACCACAGCTTCCTCTTAAAGATCACCAGGTAGGGCATGTTGGCTTGGTTTACTGGAACACAAAACCCCAATTATAAATAAGGAGAATCACTGACTGTAAAACCTAAAGGTGTCGGTATGATGTTTTACCTTCTTTCACTCTTTTTCCTTTCTTAGGAGGCTCTACAGTCTGCCTTAAGCTGTCAAATAAGTATTTCTGGTCCTGCAGGTTAACCATCTAAGATTTAAAAACAGAATAGGATAAGCATGTTAAACAAGTTCAGTAATTGAGAAAAGGATTTTGGATTCAACAGTGTAGAAGACATTAAAATGTGTTACGTCATTGTCACAACATTTTAACATCAACATCAGTTATACTATCAATGCAGACTAAAAACAAATGTCCATGACTTTATAGAAATGAATTGAGTGGTGCAGGAATGAGTCCTTAAACCCAGAAATTAGTTATAATTTTTCAACTTCCAGTTCATTTTTGGTTAATGATTGTTTTAATGTGTTATTAGTGAGAAGCCTGATGTAAGTTGTTAACACAAGCTTAAGAGATGTTCACGTTTTGTTTTACAACATAAAATACAGCATTAAAAATATCTTTTGGGGGAAACAGCCTTACTTAGAAAAGGCATGAATCCTAAACAAACTATTACGACCCAACTGCACCTTGTTGGTAGTTTTCAGGCTCAGGCCGTATCCGTCAGCTGAGCTCAGTTTGAGATGATAGGCGATACTGCGGCACAGGTCTTCAATTGTTGTCGTCGACTGCACCTCAAAAATCTGAAAAACATTAAGAAAAGTTAGTATAGAAACGTTTGCTGATATCCAAATTGGCTGTTTCATGTATATTTAAATGTGTCTGGAAGTCATTTTTAAAGCTCCTGTTAAAAAACCCATTACGGCATATTTCGACAGGAAGAAGGGATACCAATAAGATGGAATTCAAAAACTGACAGAAATACAGGAAAGTTTAAGCTTTCTTCCATTAGTAAACATAAAGATGTAATGCTGATTTATATCATGAACATGTGTGTCTTACATCACTGGTGTCATTTGGGAAGTGGATTTTATGGAAGATCTGAGTGCTGTTCTGTTGGATGGCTTCCACTTCTACATGATGGGGAGGAAGGTTCCTGGGCTCCTTACTGAGAGTAGAAGTCATTGGTTAATATATTGTACATAGACAGTATGATACACAGCTAAATTCTATTGCATTTTACTATAAAATCAGTGTTTTGTTACAGAACGTACTTGTCTAGTAACTAATCTAACATTTTAAAAGTTATTCTGTTGCTTTGTATGCTGTTGCCGTGTGGAAATGCTGTCCCCTGGCATGTTTCTGTAGATTTCTGGGCCACCGGTGCCTTTAATGTAGAGATAGATTTGAACGGGGTAAACAGGAGTAAATGGTTCCAGATGGGATTCCAACCCCAGTCCTTCGCAGCTGGGACTGAGCGCAAGCACATGGGCCAACAGCTTCTATGCGGTGGCCCAAATGCACTGCAGATTAAATTAATAAACTACCAGTAGCAAACACTATATACAACATGTCTCCTTCAGCTTGTTTCTCATTTCTGTCTGACCTGCGCATCCCATTCAGCCTCTGCAGGCAGTCAGGAGCCAGCTGTTCCCTGCACCGCGACTCCAGGAAGCGCTGAGTGTATCCCATCAAATTCCTACTGGGCATGAACAGGCCTGAACACAGCCACATGAGCTGCCACCCACGCTCCATACTCAGCCTGAGAGTGAGGGAGAGTAAAACGGAAAAAGGATTGGATATGTTGGCTCCTGATCATGTGTGAATGCTTTAACACAGAAGAACACACTGAGGCAGCACCTGTTGTTATTGTTGGTCATCTGTCTCATGATCTGGCAGTAGATCTCGTCCTGCAGAGCCTCGTACTGCGTGGCTGGACCGAAGATCTGGTCCGTCAGCTCCATGGGACTGCGAGCATGTTTGATGGGGTAGTCGCCCATGTACTTCAGGATAGGTGGCGCCATGTGTTAAGGATTCACACAGACAATAAAGAAACTAAACTAAATGAGGTTCTATACCACAAATAAATAGATTTAGCTTTTGTTTTATTACTTTCTGTTTGTCTTTGTTTTAAAACGTTTTTAGCTGGGTGTGTTTTATTTTATTCTGTGTGTAAACGTTTCTTTTTTTATAGGAAAGCACTTGTAACTTTTCTTCAAAAGCTGCTATCTAAATAAAGTTTATTATTATTATTATAATATATTTTTTCTTTAAAAAGTTACAGATTACAGACGAAACAAACATAAAAAAAAAGGTAACACTAGATTTGACGGCCATGTCTACAGTATAATGCATTAGAAAAATACTTCTTATGCGTTATCATAATAGCACTGTATAATTACAGGTATAGGCACATATTCATAATGCTGTAGGTCAATAAAAGGGCATGATGCCCTTTTGAGGGTAACAACATTACATTAGTTTATAATAAAGTTGTGTCCAATTGGACTACACAATAAATGTTGGGACCTGTTAATAAATAAATAAATGTTACCTTTGGTTCAGAATTCTTATGACTTCATTATATATTTTTTCCCTTGCAAAAAACTAATTTCAGTCAGTAAACAGCAATTATGCAGTATTAGGATACTTGAATATATAATTCCTTGTAAAATTTCAATGTGTTGACTATGTTCTAGTGCTTTTATCTATAATTTAAACTATAAGAAGGTCATAAGTCATTATTCAAATGATTATAGGCTATAGGCATTGATGTCATAGATAATGTTTTCATTTAAAGCTATTTTTTCCATACACAAACTCATGTAAATTAAAGTCTGGAGCATCTCCTGAACCAGGTTTTACACAGTAAAGCACTTAAACATTCTCTACTGTTACACACGTTACTTTCCCTCACGTCCATCAGTTAAAGGATATCAGTGTAGGCGTTGCAGGCATGGCTGCTGAGGTCAGAGTCCCCGACCAGGTGTTTCATCAGTGGCTGTTTGAGAGGTTCCCTGGAGCAAGCCCACAGCTTCTCCCTGCCGACCCCTTTAGCACCCAGTCGCCCCGCAGGCCTGCGTCATGGAGGAAACCGTGTGAGCACATCATGGGCAAGAAATCCTGTTAGCTTCCTTTTTTAAGGTTGTGATGATGATATATAAAGTGACTCATATTGATACCTGAAGTTGTCAAGTGCAAACTCTTTTAAGGAAACAGGAGCCACTGTTACTTCTCTCTCTGGGGCGTTTTGTGCTGCGGTCTTTCTCTGGCCTGGTGTTAGAAGTTCCTGAGGGGTCAGACGTAGTTCATCAGTTACACCACACGAGAGGACTCATATGAACCGTCAGTGATCCACCGCTGCATCCATTTGGCTGAAAACTCACTGTGCAATATAATGACATCTGTACATGTGCATGATGACTGGAATAAAGTAAATGACTGCTAATGCAAACTACTAATAGTGTTATTGTATAATGACAAGTAACAATTGTAGGAGAGACTGGGGCTGGTTGGCACACAAGGTGAATTTAAGAACCAGTCAGGAATAAAAACTGTTTTAAAATATGCATACTCCATAGAAATGTGTTACTTGCAATATAACACTCAAAAGTTACTACCCTCACCTCAAAAATGTGGGACTTTAACCATTTTTTAACATAGCAGATGAGTTAAAAGAAAAAGACGCTCAGACGTTCACTTTTTGCTTCTGTGAGCCTCACAAGATCAGGAAATAGCTTTGTGCCAACCAACCACAGTCTCTATATTCTATTTATAGGCTGGTTTAATATAATGGTCACATTTGAACTAGCTATCATATTTCTTTATTCTGATTTCATCTTGTTTACATTCACTCTATTGTGATGTCCCTTTTGAATAGACATTCTATTCAGGCTTAATTCCGCTGAAATATATTCATTATGCAAAAGAAAGATAACTAAAAAGCAAAAAAAGGTGAAGAACTTTACCATCATTTCGTCGGTGGGCTTGTCTAGAGTGGGCAGGAACAGCACTTTATCCCTATAGACGGCACCACTAACGCTGGTCCGCTGGTTGGTAGCTCTGAACCAGTTCTTTTCGGGGGCATTTTCATTCTCTTCCTCTGCCAGCAACAGGTCCCCACGTTTAAGAAGCAGGAACGTGTCATCATCTGTAGAACATTCGATAAAAGAATGAGAGGCATGTGGTGTTTTTGTGTGGGATGTAACAGACTACATACTGTATGTTCATTTGCGTTTGATATTACTATCCTATAACAGACATGCCTAGACTCTTACTTGGTTTGTTAACATCCTGCTTAACCAGTGCATACACTGAGCGCTTCTTCAGCCCCTCCAGGTTTTTCTCGATGAGTGCGGCCATTTCTGCACATTCCCCAGACTTCAGGACAAACTCTCCTCTGATTGTGCCGAGACTCACTGACCGAGCATTTAAACGGCTTTCACTGAAAATGACATAAAAAGTGAATTTGTAATCTACCGTAATTTCCGGACTATAAGCCGCTACTTTTTTCCCACGCTTTGAACCTCGCGGCTTATACAATGACGCGGCTAATTTATGGATTTTTCCCGCTTTCACAAGCTTCATGCCGCCAAAATGGGATTTTGAAAAAAAATAGACAAAAAACTGAGCACCGTCACATAATGTGACGTAAATCGAGCATGCTCAAACTTCCCATCATTCTGATTACGGTAGTCATTTTGTCACCCTCATCATGGCAAAGACACGGAGAAATGCATATGATGCAGCTTTCAAGTTGAAGGCGATCGATCTGGCAGTTGGAAAAGGAAATAGAGCTGCTGCACGGGAGCTTGGCCTTAATGAGTCGATGATAAGACGTTTGAAACAGCAGCGTGAGGAACTACACGACAACAAAAACTTTCAGAGGGAAGAAAAGCAGATGGCCCGAACTAGAAAATGAGCTCGAAGACTGGATCAACACACAGAGAGCAGACGGCCGAGGTGTTTCAACTGTGCAGATCCGACTGAAAGCCAAAACAATTGCCACCGCAATGAAGTTTGAGGATTTTAGAGGTGGACCATCGTGGTGTCTAAGATTTATGAGACGTAAAGGCCTGTCCATCAGGGTACAAACGAGTCTGTGTCAGCAGCTCCCTCCCGACTACGAGGAAAAAGTTTCAAACTTCCTCAAATTCACTGATGCAAAGATAGCGGAGCATTCCATCGGCCTGCACGACATCATAAATATGGATGAGGTTCCTCTGACGTTTGACCTGCCTCTCACTCGGACTGTCAACAGGAAAGGCGAATCATCAGTCACGCTGAAAACAACTGGGCATGAAAAAACGCACTTCACCTGTGTTCTGAGCTGCACGGCATCGGGAGATAAGCTTCCACCGATGTTGATTTTTAAACGCATGACGATGCCAAAAGAAAAATTCTCGAGAGGAATTGTTGTGAAAGTCAACAAGAAAGGATGGATGACGGAAGGCCTAATGCATGAATGGCATACGGAGTGTTACGGCAAGCGACCGGGAGGAATCTTTCACAAGAACAAGGCTTTGCTCGTGTTGGACAGCATGAGGGCCCACATAACAGATTCTGTGAAAGAAGCCATCAAGAGGACAAACTCAATTCCAGCTGTGATTCCTGGGGGCACAACAAAGTATTTGCAGCCACTCGACATCAGTATAAATCGTGCATTTAAGGTGGCGCTCCGTGTTCAGTAGGAGGCTTGGATGACAAGTGGGGAGAAATCCTTCACTAAAACGGGCCGCATGCGAAGAGCAACTTATGGTCAAGTCTGCCAGTGGGTCCTGACAGCGTGGAGCATTATCAAAAAATCCACTATCATCAACGGGTTTCGAAAGGCTGGACTGCTGCGTGTTGAAGAGGGCAGCATGAGCTCAGCGGGGAATTTGCCTCCGGATAAAAGTGACGAGAGCGACAATGAAGATTCATTGGCAATTCTGAGGCTATTCAACTCCGACACCGAAGGAGATGACTTCATTGGTTTCAGTGCACAGGAGGAGGAAGATAGTGACCAATGACTTTCTTGGTAGGCTACTGTTTACTGCTATTTTTTTTATTTTTGTTACAAGCCGTGTAAAAAAGAAAAAAAAAAGAACAACGAAATTGGGGAGAATATTCATTTTAACAGCATTGACCGTCCCTGCCAGGGATAAAGGGAGATGTGACGACCGACCAAAATCATTAATGTACGCTCAAATACAGGTTTAAAGTTAAATTCAAACAAGTCTTGGATAGATCTACTCGTGACCACATCCAAGTATCAAAAGGATTTGTCAACCATCTTAAGTTGAGAGTATGATATACCTTGTTTCATTAAAGCCTATTTATTTTTTTTCCAAGCCGTGTTTCGTTAAAGCCTGTGTAAAGTTAATTTGTTTCAATGTACCGGTAGGCCCCTGCGGCTTATAGACATGTGCGGCTTATTTATGTACAAAATACATATTTTTTATAAATTCAGTGGGTGCGGCTTATATTCAGGTGCGCTTAATAGTCCGGAAATTACGGTATTTAGTATTTTCAATTAAAGTGGTGTTTAAGGGAGAACATAAAACAAAATGATGTATGCAGAACCAAAAAGTTGTCCATACCTGCTCATGCGCACTTCCTTTACCTCGAGGTAAGGAAGTTCAAGGAGTCTTTTGTCTCTTCCGTCCATGAAGAAGAGGCCGCTCCAGTTTACAGCCACAACAAACCTGCTTTTGGGCAAAGGAGGGCCTGTGGACGGATGGGGGAATGAAAATGTGTCTGAAGCAATCAGAGTTCAGTGGGCACGCACCATGATCTATTTAATGGGATATAGGCAAATGTGTAAAGACACATTCTTATTTCACTAATCAGGCACATTTTTTAGCAAATAATTCAGTTGCAGTAGGAACAATTATTTTCTTGATTCTTGTTTTAAAACAAATCCAAAGCATTAAGTTCATTTGGATCTATATCAAGAATTTAAAAAGTATATAAAAAGCCACTCAAGTTTTAATCAATTCATGTTTTTGTCTATAAAATAGTGAGATTTGTTAATCCTGAGATGTTTTTTTACCAACAGAAATGAACCTACTGACCTGACATCAGAGTGACTTCAAAAAACTTGGAGAACTGCAGGGGCCATGCATGTTGGGCGTTCTTGACCAGTTCTTCTTTCACTCTGTCTTTTTTCAGCTTTCCTTCTTTATAAGGAGCCTGTATGATCAGGATAATTAAGAAAGAAGAGTTGTCCCAAGGTAACTTCATTGCGTCTAATAGATAACCATATTTTTTAAAGTTATAACGTGGAAACGTGCACATAGCAAAACCACATTTGTGTCGGGCTCCAGTCATGTGCATTATATAAATGTAGCTCCTGTTTGTCTCCACATTACCTCCGAGATGACTCCGCTGATGAGTTGGATCCACTTTGTCATAGATTTGCTCTCAATGAGTGTGGTTGTGATGCACTCGTCAACCACCTTTTGGACATTCCCTCTGTTGTATGCTGAGCCAAAGGTGATGTAATAGTGCTGTGCCGCCATCTTGACGTATTCATCCTCCTGCGGGATGCACAAATTTTTATTTATACAACCATTTTGTCAACACCATGTTAGCAGCTGTTGCTTATTTACATATTTATCGGACAGGTAGCAACATTAGCATTCATTTCAAGTCGTGTTTCAGGGCACCAGTACGAATGTATTCCTTCTCCTTTCAGCTTTGTTTTGGTCTCCACCAACTCCCAGGGGAAGTATTTGGCCTTTTAGTTTCTAAATACTCAATTATATTCACCAGGCAGTTGGCTACCTGTAACTGCTTGCAATAAGAACTCAGTGAAACCAAAACAGTCAAATCAAAACAACGAGCTAAACAACGCAAAAGGCGATAAAGAACTACAGCGTTGGGTGATAATTTGGAGTAGAGAGGACTACTTGTTTTGTGCATCTATGAAAGAAAAAAATCCACACACACACACACACACACACACACACACACATATTAGCTTCTCTAAGTTTCACATCAGGAGTGAAGTTATGATCAGAATGTTAAAGTAAACCAAGTCCTCGCATTCCTGAGCCTCACCTTCTCACTTATGTAATCTCCATTTTTGATTCCCTTGATAACTTGTCTGTAGATTAGCTCCGTGCTGACCGGGTCTTTTGAGCAGTCATGCCAGGGTGTGAACAGTTCCTTGCGGATGGAGAGATTCCAGGGCGCGTCCTTTTCATGCTTGCCCTGCCTCCTCATCTCCTGCTCGCACTGAGAAACTGCGTCAAACACGTGATTCCCACAGCTGCCCAGAGACCACATCTGGAGGCAAAAAAGACCAAAAAGGTTTGCAATTTATCGTACATCAAAACGACGTTGACCTCAATCTTTTTTACATTTTTTGACTTATTGTATGACCATGGACATGACTGCAATGATTTTCTGCAACGTTATTGACTTATCCTACAATATTTGGACATAACCTTGATTATTAATTACCAACATGCCCTTGATCCCTTTTATACTATTGACTATATGTAGAAAATATAAACATGAACTTAACTAGTTTAGCACGGGGGAATTATTGTGCAACATATCGACATGTGCTCAATCATTTTTAGTGACCGTAGAAAATTGCCAATTGTGTTTACGTGCATGTTTGTTTACTTAAGAATGTCACAAACAATTTAGGCAACATGATGTCAAAGTGAACATCATATTAAAGAACAAGAATAATATACACTTAATTGTCACTGTTCACTTTACATTCTGTTAGGAGCAGTGGACTGCCATTATGTACGGTGCCCAGAGAGCAGTGTAGGGAATGGTGCCTTGCTCAGGGACACTGAGGTCTTGGTATTTTGGGGACTTGAACCATGACCTTCTGGTTCCCAAGCCAAGTCCCTAAAGACTTCGCCACCACCGACCCCTACCCCTGATGCCCTACCATTATAGGTCTATGGCATTGTAT
This sequence comes from Eleginops maclovinus, assembly GCF_036324505.1. NCBI lineage: Eukaryota > Metazoa > Chordata > Actinopteri > Perciformes > Eleginopidae > Eleginops > Eleginops maclovinus. The sequence continues at coordinate 8,432,158 of NC_086354.1, forward strand.
GGACATTGCTCATATTCGTAAACAAAGCCAGATTCCATTTCTATTTACTATTCTATCTGCTTATTAAGTATGACAGGTCTAGGAAGGTCAGAGTGGATATGACGATACAAATCACAACTGAGTAAAGCTCACCTTTTCAAAGAGAGTGATGTAAAGGGAGAATCCATGTGTGTCCCGGAGCTGAATCCTTTCAGCCACAGATTGACAGACCTCTGCAGAGGTGGATATCGAGTCCAGCTGAAGACTGATGGTGCTGTTGTCCAGTAGAGTCACAGACACATCAATGGGCTCCTTGGACTTCGCAGCCTGTCATTAAGGAGAAGAATCACGATAATAGATCAAGAAAACAACTTAATAATTCAGAATTGAACAACAAGACACAAAGGGGACTCAGTGTTTGTACCTGTTGCTCAATCCAACAGGGCAACTCTTTTCTTTCTCCATTGGCTATGATACGCTGCAGGCGCTTAGCACAGTATTCTTTGTAGTCATTTGGCCCTCTGCGTATGAAACTCTCCAAATACTGTGGAACAGAGAAGAGAGACAATATACTATCAAATCAAGAATGATATCAATGTTACAAATGGAATAAGATTAATAAGAGATTGTGGGATTCTTGAAATCAACATTGATCAAATTGGAAATGCTGTGAAAGGTAATTAAGAGTAGAATAAAAACCCTGTAGTGATCACAGAAACTATAATAAAGCAACAAATAATAAAGCTTTATTCATATAGCACTTTCTATACAGCAGGTGCAGCTCAAGGTGCTTTACAAAAGGGCACAAACACACAAACTAAAACAAACAACAAGATGAAATTCACCTCAGATCAGACGTTAAGACCTTTTTGAAAACATGCAGCATAACAACATAAAATAAAAAGGAGGTAAAGATAATAAAACAATAAAATAGATAACGATTCCTCTCAAAAAAATTAAGAAAGACAAAATAAATCGATACAGCAAGATATAAAATCTTTTCAAATAGATCAAATAAACATATAAATACAATAAAATTATAATAGTGTAAATGTAATGATAATTATAGCAGAGGTGACACGATTAAAACACCAACTGAAAAGGAAATGTCGCTAATAAAACTGTTACGTAATATAAGTTAAAAGCTATAAAACCTTTAAAATAAATAAAACAATGTAAAATTAAGTAAATAATAAATACTGAAACTCCACTAAAAAGCTGTGTGTCTTAAGCTGTGAAAATGTCATCCTTTTAAAGGAAACTTCATTAAACAGAACCTTTTACCTATTACATGGGATATGTTCGATGAAATAAATGGTAAAAATTGAAATAAAATATTCATCCTTGACCGGAACCAAGGACATTTGACCATTGTGTTGAATGTGCATGCAGTTCAGGTTGTAGAAGACAATAAGGATAAACAACGCGTAAAGGTGTTCACTTATATTTAACTCTAGCTTTATCTGCATTTTATAATGTTAATCAAGTGCTTTAATCTTATCTTAACTCAATACTTAGCCCTTATTGCGGGCGGGTTGGACATTTTAGGAACTGTTATTTTTATCCTTTAACACATATACAGTATGTGATAAAAGCAGAGAGGAGGAATATGCTTTAAAACAAGAGAAATAACAGCACAGAAAATAAACAGGAAGCTGCGATAATGAATGACTTGCTGCAGACTGACCTTTATGAAGAGCTCTGTTGGGGGGAAGATACCAAGACAGATGGAAAGAAGGGTCCAGCCATGCATTCGGCTCTTCCTGTTCTTGTTGTTCACCAGCTGCTTACAGATCTGGCAGTAAATCTCATCCCTACTCAGACAGAGACACATCACCATCAGAATTCTTTCATTTTTCTCCCACAAAGGGGACATTTAAATTGTTACAGCAATGTACAGGTAGAGACATAGAAGATAGGCCACTATTATATACTCATTCACGTAGATAAGTAAGTAGCAGCAGTATTTATAAAATGTAATTAAATAAGGGTAGAATGAAGTGTGATATATAACAGTAGTAAAATTACAATTATTGTGGCACATACATAAAGATTCTAAGGAAACAGCAGCAAACAACATGGCTACAGAAAAAGAAGAATTGAATAATGATAAGCTTCAAAAACTGACTGAGTTACTACAAGGATGATATATGATTATATTGTAAGGCTGCACAATGTATCTACATTATATACTGATGTTATATTTATAATTCATCGTTGTTTTTCCCTTATCAGATGAACACTTATCCAATCTTTACCTTATATCTCGTCTCGATAGAGCGTATCCGATGATAATGTTGAGTTTCTCCATGGATGTTAGAGGCCGATCCAGTGTCGGACCCTCTCCGATCAAAATGTCCTCATCCTCAGTGAAGTCCTCTGGCTGGTAAGGATGAAAACAAAAACACAAATTTAGTATACAAGGCACACAACGAGAAGAAATAATGATAAAGTGATGATGAATGTGCTGACCTCCTCGGTAATAACAGAAGCTTTTCTGCCTCCGCCTCCAAGCTTTTTCTTGTTCTTCCTCAGTATTATCTAAAAAACACATGAAGATTAGACTGCAGTGCTTCAAATATTGATACATTTTTATTGATTTTTAAAGATGTTTTTAGGCCAGAGAGTGCCTTTATTTGAGAAATAGAATGAAAGGGGGAGAGGGAGCGGAGGGTATTGCCTGTAATGTGTAATGTACTGAGTGATCCGGCGCCCAGTCAGTGTTTTTAAAAAAAACCAAGAAAATATTGAGAAAAATCAATCCTAGTTTCTTGAAGTCCGAGGGGAAGTCTTTAAATGTCTTGTTTTGTCACTCCAGTTTTTGCATGAAAAATAACTGGTCAAATAGTTGGAGCTCTTAATCACAGATAAATTATAAAGCAACAGAAAAAGAATATATAGGTTTGATATATTTTACCTGGTCCAGTCCAACCAGGCTGCTCAGCCTCCTGCTCTGCTTGTGAGGCAGCACTCGCGAGGTGATGGTGTTGGATGCTTGAGAAATGGCATCCGCAGAATTTGGTTCAGGAATGTCCTCCATGTAACGCAGTATAATCCACCATACAGTCAGACAAGCCTGGAGGAAAAGAAAGAGACAAGGATTTAGGAGTAAACTTTGGCAAATGGAGAAATCCAGGGACACGGCAAGGCAAGACATAACTAAACCAAACAGAACGTTCTGAAAGGAAAACAAACAAGGAATTGACAAAAGACCAACAGAACAAGATGACTTAAGGCAACTAATCACATAGACGGAGAGGGCAGGCTAAAACACAAGGGTGACAGAATCAGGGTGGGCAGACAATCACAACGTAAATGAAAACGTTTCAAAATTAAACAGAGACAGAACATGACAGACAGTAAGAGTTCTTCCACTCACCAGCACATCGGCCTCATCATCGTGGGGCAGAAGAGGCTGTCTGATTCTCTGGTTGAAGTGCGTGTGAACGTGGTTGCTCTGGAAGTTACTTCTGCAAAACTTTTGGAATGAAAATTCCTCATTGACATCTTCAAAATCATCGTCTTCTTCCTCTTCAAGAGACGGGGTGGGGGTTGTTGAGATCGAGGCTGGAGTGATGAGAATAGAGGGTTCCTCCAAAGACTCTGGCACGGCCCTCCTCTCATTCTTCTTATTGGTCAAAATAGAAAATAGAAAGTCAGTAATTTCATTATATATGATAAAAATGTTACATTATCAGATTACGTCAACTCACCTCAATTTGATCTGTTGCTTTCTTTACTACCTCTTTCAAAGGAGGCAGGGGAATGAGGTCAAAAGAATCCTCCTCTGAATCCTCCTCTACGATTGGCTCAGGCTCCACAACTGCTGGCTGGGACTTGGCGATAATGTTCAGTCGCTGCTTAAGCTCCGCAGTAACTTGCTCTTGGGCCTCCTTCTGCTGACGTACAATGAAGGCCTGCGACAGGGGTGGGGTAGAGAGAGGATAGGGAAAGGTAGGGCATGAAAGGCGTTAGAATACAACACACCACATCTTGAGATTTATTATGTTAGTTGTAGTTTCAGCTCTCACGTTGTTCCTCCTCTTTGAAGCTTCTTTTCTGGCCTTGGTTCCTCTTGTGTAAGCCTGCAGCAGAATGATGGCGTCTCTCTTCTGCTTATAGACCTTCCTTTCCCGGTAGCCTCGAACCTAGAGGTAATCAGAAATAATGAATAACCTTTAAAAACAATCAATGCATTAATGTATGAATACTTACTGATAAAAATGTATGAAGTCAAATTGATTACAATTTCGCCCCCCAAAAAAGCTAAAGACTTGTATAAACTCTAAAGCTCATTTGAAAAACATATGGAATACGTTTCAATAAATTAATATTTTATAAATTTAGACTTAAAAAATATGAATAATACATCTCAATCTATATGCAACCCTGATGCACTGTAATATGTTTTAAATATATTTAATGTATACACTTCAAAATGAACAAACTATGTAAAAGTATATAAATCAAAATATTGTACAAATATTTTTAAATAACGTTTCTATATAAACAATACGCAGTTCAAACAGCATAAAAGTAAATACATGAATGTCTTTTGGTTGGGACACATTTTAAACCCCTAGAGGGTTTTTAGATATTACGTCTCTCCATAAATAATCTATGTTATCTTTCTTTAAATGTGTAAAGATAGTTCATCTTTCAACCTGGGACATCGAAAACTAAGTAAAGTTCATCTACAGTATCCACACTACATGCCTGGGTCTGTATGGTGAGTGCTGCTTTGCACTGTCTACGGAACTGTAGCTGCAACTTCCGACTGCGGATCTTCGACTTTAGGCGATCAAAGCCGCGCTGGAGCTGTTCGAGTGGAAACAAAGGACAAGGTTAGTTGTTAAGTTGAAGCTGACGCCAAAGAGAGAGAGCATTATAACAGCTGCAAGCTTTGAGTTGTATAAAAGCTGATGAAGCTTCGGACCTTTCTTTGCAATTTCTCCTCTCTGTAAGCTCTCCAGTTCTTCTGCAACACAACAGCTGCCCTCCGCTTCTTCAGGAAAGACTTTCTGCAAAAATGAGGAAAAGAAACACACTCATTCACACACTGTCTCATTGACACCTTTCTTTGATAACTTATTTGATATTTGACCAATTATTTATGCCCTCAGGCTCAACAGCTAAGGCTCGATCCCAAATAAATAACTGAAAAAGCTTTAAAAACTGCACAGCGACATGTGTACATATTTATACTTGTATTTAGATTTAATTTGCTTCTTACTCCAGATATCTATGGCCTTTTACTCTTTTATTTATTTAACTAATTATTACTGATATATATATATATATATATATTACTTAGTTTTTTTGTATAGCACTTTATCTAGGCCCTTACTCCCTTTTTATCTTCTTCTAGGCCCTTATCTTTTTATGTTATATGTTCATGTTTATGTTTGCACTGTGGGACTGCAAGAAACAGTATTTCAATTTTCTGTATGTATAACACATGTGGAAATTTTGACAATAAAGTGGACTTTGACTTTGATTATTTTTCACTTTAGGCGATTTGCTTTTATTTGTCCCATCCTGTGTGTCTTTATCATTGATACTGCTTTTTCACCTGGCTTTCCTTAGTATGTAAAAAGGTTTATCTTATCTTGTCTTGTCTTATATGGCAGCATGTATATCAATACATAAACACTATCTGTAGCTGCAGCAAAGGACACATCTTTATGCGATTTCCTCTTTCTACTTTTTATTAGAAACAGCACCTGTCTTTGTATCCCAGCATGACCCTCTGGATCACCAGAACTATTTTGCTGAGTTTTTCTTCCCTGAGGCGTTCCAGGATGGCGTCATGGGCATCCTGAAATAAATTGGAGAGAAAAAAGAAGAATTTGTACTCCCTGATTTGCCCAGAACAATGTTGCATGCAGATGCGATAAGGTTCCAAGAATAAGAAATCAAAATCTTATAAAAAGCAACTCAATTACGGTCAACTCCAGCATACAGTACTTCCCTGACGAGTTACTATACATGCGAGTTTATAACACTGATACTATTTCACCAGTGATGTTCTACTGGGTAGAAACGATTAAAAAAGCTGTGGAACAACATGACTTAAATTAAACATTTTTTTCACCCTCAGGAAGATCTTGTTCCTTCCTATTTTCCACTCGTCCTCTCCTTCAATCTCCGTCTTGCAGATGGCTTCACAACAGGCAGCAGCTGTCTCCTGGTGAGAAAGAAAATGCTGAAAAGAGGCTAAAAACGGCCCAAATCTCTCTGCGGGGAGAAAACAACCTTAACAACCATAACAAAGTTAGCAGTAACAGTTAAGATTCACATAATATGACAAATTATGAATCAACTTCGTAACATATGATCACAACGTACAGTTTTGGGGTCACAGGCGGTCGTCCTCAGAAGCACCCTGTAGCGATTCAGGAAGTCCTCAAAGGTGTGGCGAATTGGGAATCCCAGTTTACGGATTCGGATGGTGTCCAACATGCCGGAGTATCTCAGCTGACGCATGCACAGCTCTCTGTCAAACATCTAAAAAGAGAGCACATCAAAGCATACGTGAATACGATATCTATGTGTGTCTGAGTTCCATTGTTCTGGCCTTTTGCATCACAGCAACAGAAACATTACTTGTCAATTCTAACATGCTGATGATGAATTCCATATTCATCATCTTAGCGTGAGAATACTATCATTTGCTAATTAGCACTAATTATATGTCATGAAGAAAATCCATACGGTTTCATGTTATTGTTTATAAACTATCAGCTGCAAAAATACAACATTTGACCTGAATCAGACCAAAAGGGTTCATCAAAGTAAAAAAAATCATTAATGTGAGTATCAGATTTCTAGGACTCTCCTCAACTGAAGAAGTTCTTAGTCCAGGAACACTCATATGATTTTGACGATTAATCAATTACTTAAGTGAATCGACAGATCTGTAAAACCGAGTTTCTCCAGGGAGAATCATGCAAAAGCATCACTTTAAACAGGAACATTAAAATGTTACTAAAAAAATAACAAATTGACACAACCAGACATACATATTGCATGGCAACCAATCCAATAGCTGTTGTGACATTCACTCGGAATTACAAGTATCATCCACAAGGCGGGGTTAGAAGAAAATGTAAGAGGTTGGCTAAAGTCATTAGGATTCATCATCTGGAAACCATGAACATCTGTACAAACAGTTTTGCTTTTGTATCAGGTGGATGTTCAGAAATTTTACGGGATAAGTTAGAACTTTGTGGCACAAAACCTTAACAAAAAGGAATGCCAGATTAGTAGAGAGATTCATCCTCTGGGGATCATACATCTCTGTACAAGTTCCATCCAGTAGTTGTTGATGTAATATAGTCAGGACCAAGGTTGTGGACCTGTGCTGCTATAGCTTGCCACTAACATGGGCCAGAAAGAATAATGGCGAGGGAAGATAAATGATTTAAATTTAAAAGGGCATTGGAAAGCTTCCCGGTTACTGAGCAGGTTATATTTCAAAATGTTGTAAATTGCTTTATGGCACCAAGCAGGAAGAGGCCATTGTTTATCCAGTGAAAGGGCAGATGGTAGGGGGGCTGAAACGTAGATTGGAAAATTAACCTTATCCTCTTCAATAAAGGTAGACTCACAAGATATAGGATTTAGGGGCATTTCCTAATTTAGATTAAACCTAACACAAACATCACTGACACTTCTCTCAACCTTCCTCCAAATTGCTTATCATACATCATCGCTCAATGATTCAGTCATGTTTCAAGATGCTAAACACAGCATCCATTGTGTGTTAATCTGACCATAATATACAGTAGTTGCTCATATGTGATTCACCTGAGACTGCTTTTCATTGTTAGGTTTGAAGCAGCGGATGAAGAAAGGCTGGCAGGCGGACAGAGCCTTCATCAGGGAGTCCAGAGACTGGCGGAACTGAGCGCTCAGCGTTGCCACCTGCTTACGGTTGTCAGTCTGGGCCTGCATGGATGAAAAAAGAAGTCATTATCATGCCAAGTTAGCAATGGAGTGCTGCAGGAATTAGTCCAAAAACATGGACATTTGATCTAATTTTTGCAACTTCTGTCCTCTCAAAGTCAGGAGATTTTACTTAAAGGTCTAAAATATGAACATTTTGAACTTTGTTCTACACCATAAACTACATCAGATAATATGAATTTTAAAGCTCTTAAAAAAGGCGGATGCTATCAAATGGCAAAATGAGACCACTTAACGCACCACCTAAGGAATGAGGAAGAGCACTTTGAAGCTAATTTTGGTTGTGGCTCAATCCTGGAATTACAACTTCCTGGTCCGTAATGGGAGCCCACCTATAAGCTGTATTCAGTTTCCTCTATATATTCAAAATCACAGCGAAAAACAAGTCCCCCTTTAAACTTAGTGGTGGTGAAGTCATGTGACAGTGGTGTAGTTACTTTATAGCTTAACGTTAGCTTTTTTGCTATGTTAGCTGTTGCATTTACGATTCAAAAATCCTATAAGGGTTTTCCGCTGTGAAGCTAATCTTGCTAAACAAAACATGTCAGTATCAAACGCTTGTTAACCACATGGCTAATTTTCAGCAATAATACAAAATCCAATTAGACTTGACATTTTGATTCCCGGACAAAAATTGTGATCCCTTTAGAACTAATGTGCAACAAAATAAGATATGATTTAGGTAGCAAAGTAAAAGAAAATGACTTGCAGATGGGAGTATACTTTCATACCCGTAGAGAGTTGTTGGGTGTTATGAAGATCTTCTTGTTGTTACTGATATTCACATTATTGATTGAAAGCTCAGTCTCAAAAATCTGTTGAAGCAGCGTATTCTTGGTCTTCTTCACCATATTGATCATGTCAGAACTGACCGCATCTCTGTTCTTTTCCAGGAAGCCTTCAAGGGGAAAAAAACAACAACACTATCACTATCAAACAGATCATTAGTCTTCAGTTGGACTTTTGGTGAATTTAGTTTTTTGTACCTTTGGAGTCGTAGTGAACTTTGCCAGCGTAGTGGCAAATGCCAAAGTCTGTGTCGTATTCACTTCTGGAGGAGATGTAGCTCTTGTTCTTACGGTGTTGTTGGTTCATCTTGTTGAGCATAGTGGCGTCTGAGCCCTGTGGCACATCAAACAATACTTTGACTTTAAAACAAGTAAAACATATTTCACTTTACTGGCAGATTCTAGAGTAAACGCTTTAATAAGACTTGGTGTGTGAATTGTCTTAAAAGTAACCCTTGCATAGCACAACCAACCTTTGGAAAGTTGCTCTCTTCATCGATCAGAGCCAGCAGGTTGCAGGGTTTCATAGCCAGAACATCCAGGATGCTCTGATTGTCACTGAATTCGATGTTATTCCACACAATGTCCTGCTTCAGGTACTCCTTCTGCTCCAGCTTGAAGATGTGGCCCACGAAGAACTGCTGCAGCTTTTCGTTGGCAAAGTTTATGCACAGCTGCTCGAAGCTGTAGGACGACAGGGTTACATTTGAGCAGCTGTAACTAAAGTGCTCAACATGAGAAAAGAAAAGTCATTACCTGTTTGTTTGGAAGTTCTCAAAACCAAAGATATCGAGCAGGCCGATGGACAGGAAGGAGGATTTGGGGCTTTTGGTCAACTTCTTGTAGATGACATTGTTGATTTTCTCAACAATCCATATGAACAGCTTATTGTAGATTGCCTGAGCGATCGGTAAAACAAATGTTAGTTAAATACATTTTAAAGTTAAATGTGATCTTTTCAGCAAGAGTAATCATTCCAACTAAAAAAAGGAATATTAAAGGAATATTATTTTAAGAAACGTACTGTAGCAAGTTTTATTTAACAACCTAAAATAAAAAAAACCACACAAAGGGTCAACATCGATTTAAGTGTACACTATATTTAGAATATTTGCTCTGATTTACTCTCCCATCAAACAATTATACATTTGTCATTTTTTCTGACAAGGAACTGAAGCTGTTATCTAAGTTCTGCCATATCCACCAGACTCCATTGACAAAAACTGTAATTTTACCTCGCAGAACAAGGAAGTTGCTTGTCAATCGCTGGCTTGATCGGTCAGTTTTTTTGTGTGTTATTTTGTGACTTTAAAGATTCTGACCTAACCAAAGTCACACAAAACACAAACAAACTAACCAATAGAGGCAGAGATAGACCAGTAACCCCTGTGTTCTGCTAGATAAAATTGAGTTTTTTTCAAAGGAGTTTGGTGGCATAGATGGGGTTCAAGAAGAGTTTAGTTCTTCAGTGACCGGATGGTTGTTAAACCCTGCATTGCCCCTCTCATAACAACTGCTGTGTCGAAAAACACCTGCCTGCAACATCCTCTTTTAAACTGTGTTTAGTTATGTTTGCTTTTGAGTTTTTAATGAATCTCTCTGCAATCAATGTTTCAATTGACCTTATGCTGTTATCTTTATCAATTGCAGTACGCAAGATCTTTTCTACACTAATAGGATCCAATAAGGAAGTTGGCAGCCTTTGTATTGCCAGTCAGTGGGTCCGATTTATTACCTTCACGAAGGCATCTCTACAGTCAGATGCCTGGTCGGCGCTGAGGGGTTTGACAACACTCTCTCTGTTGGTCTTAAAGGAGCGTTCGGTCAAACTCTTCGCCAGGGCAGACCTCTTCACCTGAAGGGAAAAGATGGAGGTTTTTCAATCATTTCGTGCCGGAAAAAATGATAATAAGTTCATGGTTTATCATCACTTAATCTGTGCGCTCGCCTCCAGTAGTGATGCTGCCATGCTGAAGTGTTGGGACTTGGTGACGTTACTGGTTTCCATGTTATGTTGTGTGTTTGCTGTTGGGAACATGAAATCAAATGTTACAACAACAAGAACACCAGAAAATACAAATACATATAGTGGTTCAAACTCACTTAAGTAGCCCTTTTGGGTTATTAAATTATCTGTGATGCCCGTGTCTACAATTGCATTGCATTATTCATTTACTTAAAATGCATTATAATTATTATAAAGTTATTTTTGGTCAACCAGTGCCTTAAATCAAGTGATAGCTATGAAAGGGGGGAGACAGAGGGGATGATGCGGCAAATGGTCTCAGGACCGATTTCAACCTGGTTCCTCCATCAAGTCTCAGTCCATGGGCCAACAGTTCTATCAACTGAGCTATACGACGGCCCCGCATGCTCAACTTTAACTCACCATTCATTTAGAAACTTACACTAAGAAAAAATATGGGACACATTTTGGGCTTACAATGAAGTAAAAAAACAACTTTGACTTCTGAGTATTTTAAACTCAAGCTTTACAATTGAACAATATATGTTTTGAAGCAATGATGTTTTTAAATCGATTGACACCACAATTAGTAATCTGACTTTAACTTTTACAGTAATTATCTAACTTGAACTTGTAGTGTGTTGTAACATTGTGGATCTGTTTTAATACCCTTTTTTTGTTCCTTGCATTAAATATAACCCGCAATTTATAAGAAAAACTATCATATGTAACATGTGTTTACTCACCCTGGAAGCAGACGTTTCCCAGGTGTAATATGGCGGCCAGCAGCTTGAGGATTTCCTGACACTGGATTTCTGAGAAGGTGAGGATTTTCATCGCGGATAGAATATGCTGGTAGTCTTTAGCATCATCCCTGCCGTCACACTGGATACAGCAGCCCTGATGCACATGAAAACTAAGGTTTACATTGTTCACAGTAAATCGACAAGATTTCACATATTCGGGTTGGCAGCCATTGTAATACCTTGGAAAGGAATTTGTACTCCTGAGCAACGCCGAGGTTCAACGTTTTCTTCTCCTCGGCTGTGGCTCCTGCCAGTATGCAGTAAAACACATGGTAGTTTCTCTCCCCCAGGGCCTAAAGGTAATGTGGAGCCAAAAATATACTATTACAAGAAGATAAACTGTAAGACTTTCCATGACTAAAATGCATTATACATCAAAGCATAACTAGTTTTCCGTACTCTTCATAGTGCTTTAAAAAACAGCAATCATCGTTTATTATGCCTTTCCTGTATGCATTATAAAGGTTTGTGTGCATGTAAATGGTCTGCAAAGGCTAAAATCTCACAGTTCGCTAAAAGGGGGATTCTCTCCCACACACTCCCCCAACCCCCTGCCTGAAAAGCCTCCATTTTTGTCCTATGTTTACTTCCATAACATAATGACATCACTATGTAACACTCATGCTTCTATTGGCTGGCACCAACAAATTGTACGTAAAAGACTACGGAGGATCTCTCTGAGCAGCTGACCAATCACAACAACAAAATACAAATATGAACCTGGAAATTTGCAAAATAGGGCCCCTTTAAAATCTTTTAGGGTCAAGTGCCATAACTCTTAATTTTGCTCGTTATTCATAGATATTATTATGTATTTTTTACTTAACGTCAAGCAAGAATGACCATTTTATTTATCTGATATATACCTCAGATATATAATTACTTCACTTTAAGCACTTAAAGTGACTATAGTGACTAAAGTATCAAATTATAAAGCATTACAACTGTGATTGTTAATGCATTAAGAAAAGCAATGTTATGTGTTACATTAATTAGAATTATAATACTCTATGGGAGAAATTGAAGTTACATGCAATTATATTATGTATTAAATAAAATGCTTTAAAATATGTAATGTAAATAGTAAATAGCATTATAAACTCTTATGAATGCATATAAATACAGTTTAACTGGGCCATAAACAGACTATAATGCACCACTTTATTTTAATTTTAATGTAATTTTTTTTATTTGCATTTTGAGAAATATTTGGTTACATGGCATAAAAAACAGGAATCAGGAAAACATAAGAAAGAAAAAGCAGAAAATAAGAAAACAAGAGAGGAATTGCTTATTAGAGTAAGTGTGCTTTAAATGCTTTATAATTAAAGGAAGTACACCAGTAAAAGTAAAGGTGTATAAAAGGACACTCTTTGTGGCTGGGAACGACCTGCTCATGTTTTCCATGACTTCAACAAGCAATCATCTACTTTCTCTGAGAGTTCACTGTCCATGATAACAGCATGTTTATCTAACCAGCCCTGTTTTTATCGGGGCTATGATAAGAAGGAGCAGGGTGTTTGGACTGAGACAACTCACCTGATGGCAGACACGGGATTTCTCCAGGAGATACTGCTCCACACGAGCTCCCTCAATCACTCCTTCCTTATTGAAGAAGATTTCCAAATATTTCCCAAAGCGACTGGAATTGTCATTGCGGACCGTTTTTGCATTTCCAAACGCTGCATAGGACAGAACAAGGATGTTTATTGAATTGGTTCACTATGTCTGTGTATGGGTGTGTCTCAACAGGAAGTTGTTTGTGTTTATGATGGGTCCAAATTCTGGTCTCAGGTACAACAATAAAGAGGGAAAGTCAGTTGATGTTAGAATGGAGCTTCTTATCTTCTAAGATCTGTCCATAACTTCTGGAAATTTATTTAAAATAACTTTTTTCATCAAAAGAAGTTAGATATTGCTACTGTAACCCTAGATACCATGGGAAAGTTGTGCCAGGAATTGTTGTTGGTTGAAAAATCCCACAAAGTACTAGCTTTACAGTGTTATTTTTTGTAAAATGTATATTTTAATTTGACATGTTTCAGAGATGGTTAGACCGCTAGCCTGAACCTACCAGTATTTTTAATGTAGCAGGCAGCATAATATTTTTTGGGGGATACATTTTACCGTTTGTTCTTGATGTCAATAAAAATATTTTGTAAAAAGTTTGCAGTTGAATATGATAAGCATAAATCAATGTAAAGATTTGTCGAAGGTGAGCTTGCTGAGCCACCTCCATTAACTCACAGGTCACAGGTGTTAATCCTGAAATTAGTCACCTATGTACTAAGACAAGGAGCGATTTTGAATAGGTAATTGTTAACAGTCTGTTGACGTAGTACCTTCTAATATGGGGTTGGACTCGAGGATCTGCTTCTCGATCTGCTGCTCAGAGAGCTCACCGCTGATCGCTGCCAAATACTGCAGGATCAGCTTCGTGCTCTCTGTCTTCCCCGCACCTGATTCCCCACTGAGGAAAATATAGAAGAGAAGAGGTCATGTAAAAAAAAAAAAAAGAAAGCCCCACAATATTGAGTCTATTGTAGACTGTCAAATGATTCATGGTGACCTGATGATGCAGCACTGGTTCCTGAGGTGCCGCTTCATGTTATGGTAGCATGACTCAGCAATGGCGAAGATGTGCGGAGGGAGTTCCCCCAGCTTTCGACCTTGGTACAACTCCACCTGAAGGTAATAGGGTTAAATGATGAAGAGGGAATGATCTGCAACTGTAGTATGTCTATGATAAATGTTAAAACCAGCCTCACCTGGTTTTCTGAATAAAAAGGAAAATCCTGGTACGGGTTCACTGCCACCAGCACAGAGCCTGTGTAGGTCTGTAAAAGACAAATGGTGCTGTGTGAGACGTTTAGGATAGAGGAAATAAATCCAGAAATATCTAAGTCCACTTATGATGGCTGAACGTTATTGTTAATTCAACATCATACATTGACTACCTTTGTTCCAGAAGTATGGGGAAAGAACTTGATTGTCTAATTGTTTAATATTATATTTGCGTTCCTACTCTGGTTTGTGGTGTTTTTCTAAACATTTGCTGATTTGTACTGCCATCAGGCCTGGGCATTTTTTATGCATGACAGTGATATTTAATCATACAAAGAAAGAAAATGGAATTTAATTTGAGATGCACAAAGCATTGGACATTTTCAAATGACCAGGATAATCCACACACATTATGACTATTTTCTTTAGTAATTCTAGATGGTTATTGTCAATGTATGTCACTTAGTATATAGTATATACTATATATAGTACTATATATAGTATATAGTAGTTTCCTTTTCTATTGTGTAATTTCATTTTTGTATTTACTCTCATTTAAATGTGTTGAATTATTTTTCATTGTTTTGAAAATCAATGAGCTGCACTCTGCCTTACATAGATAAGACCTCGTTTGTGACGAAGGAGCAGGTTCCTGAGGAGGCCGGCTTCCGTCATGTCTCCCAACTTGATCATGTCATCCACCCCCTCCACTGATGTTGGGTGCATGATCCTGAGCGAGGCTTCCTGCTCCTGGGATAGACTGCGCTCCTGGGAGAGTTCAGAGAAAGAAATAAGGTTGAACTCCAGGCTGTAAATGCTTTTATGATGCTTTATATAAGCAATACACATTAACATATTGATTTAGCTTTTTATACAGACCAATAAGTGGATATCTACCTTTCCTTCATCGTCGACTAGTAACCGTTGACCTGATGGTGTTACTGTTACCCTAGCTCCGATGGGTACCCCGATGTCGGAGTCCACCCACACCCACTCCCCCTAAAAATACAGAGTACAATACTTTAAATAATACATTCACAAGCAGATTTGGTGTTTTAAAAGACCATTTCACCCACAAAATAATAATTGTTGTGTCAGATTCTCTTGCCATATCTTGAAAAGGTATATATGTTTAAAGGCTTACCTCGATGGTAAACAAAGGATTCAAAACCAATGACATTTCTTGGAGAGATTAAATAAAATCTGGGTTTTTATGTTTGGGAAGTTTTGAGCGTTCAACTGGATGAATGAGACTTTGGTTATAGTTTTGATGACGTTAAACTTTGCCTTCATTTATTTTAATTCATTAACACTTTTCTCTGTTTTTTATTCTTTGATCTTTGTAGTGGCATTAGAGAAAATACAGTTGGATCGAAAATTCAAGGTACCAGGGTGAATAAATGATATTTAAAGAATCTCTGTAAAGGTGCATCATTCCTTTAATGTTCTGAAGAAAACTGCATTTATGATGGGGCCACCTTTATAAGCTTACAGTATTTCCTTGAAGGAAGGATTGCGGGAAATGTTAAGTTTTCATCAAGGAACAAGTATGATTACTGGTAAGTAGCATTCTTAGAAATAAAATCCATTCTCAATTTCTCAGTCTTACCTTTCTCAGCATCACCAATTTTCAGCGTTCCTACTCCCTAAACACAAAGAAATCCACATGAGGAGTTGCAGTTTTGAGGAAAAGTGTCTCCTTCGAATGAATTGTTTGGATACACTTTTAGTTCAGCGTGCATTACAAAAATCCCAAGGTAGAGTTTGAAAAGTATTTATTACAAAGCTCCTGTTGTTCTCAACGCTATCGGTTAATGTGAACATAGGCAGCAGAATAATAATAACAAAGAATCTGTGAAACATATGAAGAAGTCTACCTAATAGTCCTTTAAGGAGTGATCTTCATTAATTTCCACTCTTTCAGCCTTCCTTATAGTTGCCGTTTGCCCTGACGCCCTCCTGAATCTGTCTCAGTATGTAGGAGGTAACCCTGCCCTCTTTCGACTGACAAACTTATTTTTATGGCACTTTGACTTTGAACCAGCTGTTGCTGAAAAAGGAAGGGGAAGAGAAACTGAGCTTACGGATATATCATATCTGTCTTGTCATCACCTGGCCAGCATTACCCCATTTATTTGTTTATCTTCTGACGGTTTCAGCAATAATTACATTTTTTGGCAAGTGGCAGGTCATTTGTTTTCCACATTTGTGTGCATAGCTCTTGATTTTTCTTTTTTCTCTTGTAACGCTAAGTTTTGGTTAAGTGTAATTTACAGTGGATCTATTTCTATTATATATACATTTTTTGAGTCCCTTCCATTATTTTCCTTTAATGAAAATAAAATGAAATAAAATTCTAATGCCATTTTATAGCAACAACAGCACATTAATTCATCAATATTAAATAACTCATTATACGTTTTTCTGTAAATGGCCTTGATGCAGATATGGTCAAACATTCAGTGATGTCATAAAATTTATGTGCAGCCTTTGGACTCCATCTGTGTTGATCAGAGTAAGCGTCTCACGCACTGCCCCTGCAATAAAGATTAAAACATGAGATTGAAACCATCTCTGAAAGTGACAGAGGACCAGCTTTAATTATGTTTCATATTTTGCGTAACATACTGTATGGTTGTTGATTAGTCACTGTCCATTATGAATGGCAATAAAATGCATTTCCCTGCCAGTTATCTACTGTGTCATGTTAGACATGGACTTCAACCCTTAAGGGAAACCTCCCTCGAATGGGCAAAAGTATTTATCTGCTCTATTATAACATTTAAAGTCACAAGGTCATGTGGGTTGGGTTTAAAGTCAAAATGATCACTCACCTGAGATTGGAGGCACTCACTGGCGTCAGTGTGTTCATTTCTGATAAGATGTCTCTGAGGGAAGGCGGAGCAGAAAAATAAAAACTCAAACAAACAATTGCACTAGCTAAGCTACTGTTCTGAGCATGAGCCACTTCAACCCTGCTCGGAGTATAAATGTGGTGACATTAAAATGTTCATAATACGTGACATAATAAATAATCTTTCTGACTCTCCCTAATATCTTTCACTAACTTTTTTATGACATAGGAGAACCTGGGTTATGACGTTTTAATACGATAACAGCGGCAGGCAGTTTTTATTTCAAGTGATACTAAGCAGCATCAGAAAGACACAAATGTAAATCGGTTTGGTAACCAATAAAATATTACTTTCGTGACTCAATGTACTAAAGAGTTTGACTGATACTGCTTGAGTTCAGGTGTAAATCAGACCCTATACAGGAAGTCAGGTTAACCAGTGGTAATTAAAATATTGATTTTTTTTATACTTATAAAATGTTGGAGCAGACCTGTACATTCATGACAATGTGGCACATTAAAAAGAAATCCAGTCATAAAGTATTTGCTGTTAAGGTCATAAGGTAATTAAAAACACAGATTATCTCTCTTTATTTGCAATATAAAAAAAACAGGAGGGCAGGGCCCATTGTAGTTAAGAGTCATCAGTGTGTCACTGTTAGCATGGATCACTACTCATACCTCACCCTCATTGACTGTGCGATCGACACCGAAATACAATTATGTTTAAACTTGTATTCAAGAAACAGTGAACAGTTTTAGTCATTTAGGTAGGTATTTATTTCCCTAGACACAAGCACATCAACAGTTCATATTGCTCTGGATGAAGGTTCAAACACAGTACAAATGCACTTTGAATACTGACACAATTCAATGCAACATCAAGAAATGGTACTTTTGATTTGTTTTACTTAGATGTAAGGTTTCCAATGAGATTATTTTTGTTTCAACCAATTGAAGATCATCCCAATGAGTCAGTATTGTTCATTTGCACTATAACTTCAATTGCATGTTTAAAATACTTTTAAAGCTGAGGTCACAAACTGTCAGTCTGTAAAACCAAAATAAAAAATGATCTTTCAAAATATATGCCACACGCCTAAAAACAATCAATAAAACAAAAGAACAAATAAAAAAAATTGAACAGACATAGCAGCGGATTTTCTGATACCACATGGCACTGGATAATAGAGAGGCACATTGACTCAAAGCGAAAATGGAAGGCCCACAATCTTTAAAAAATGTGCATTTTGACTAAATGTAGTTTTATCTTCTCTTGATTAAATTAAGGCTGAAATTCAGTTGATATGAATGAGGTTCATTAAGAATGTGTGCTACAGAATCAATTCTGAGCATGAAATCCCCACAGATAACAATTGGTATTTATTTAAGACCTCGAGGCCACCAACCTTTGTCTGCAGCATTTCAAGTTATTCTAAAACAATATGTGGGATACATCCTCCTATTAATAATTTAAATCAATCCAAAAGTCCTATGATCAGTACCTTATAGCCCCCAGAAGGATCTGAAAACTCTTCCCAGTATAAAATCTTGAAATACTTACAACAATCTAAAAAGTAATGGATGGAAGGAGCTGTTATGTTGCCTAAACAAGGGCTAATCCACCTGTTCTGTTGAAATAATGTAGATAAAAGATTAACCTTGCTTTTACTGCTACATGTTTCCCCGTTTGATCCACGTAACTTCACAACAAGTTATATTACAGCAACCATAGACAGACAAATGAGTAAATGTCAGTAGTGTGGTATACTCTATTGCTCTGCAAACACAAATATGGCTCTCAACTCAATCTAGAATCGAAAAACCAGTCAGTGATATTAAACTTAAAGTCAGCTTTCAGGCATTAGACTGTGTACAACAGTTATATCACAATGGTCCTCATAAAGGTCAATAAATCTGCAGCAACATAAAAGAAATTGCTGCCTCGGTTATTACACCGTCAGACTTGCATCACAAATTAAACTGAAACACATACAATAGATCCCTTAAGTGAATCACTGTGGCTTGAATAAAAGAAAAAATAATTCAGTGTTTACAGGTTTTAAACCAATAACTGTAAATCACACATCACAGAGACAACAGTTTTCAAATGCATAACAAAAAGAAAAGAAAAACGTCTTCTTGTAAGGATGGCCATTATTCTGATCATTTCAAAGACCAAGCCTTTTATGCCTTGTGGTTGGGAACATGTTGCATGTCTATTGGACACAATAATATACTTTTGCAAATTGGGATTACATCAACAGCACGTGTGTGGGTGATTTGCAGTGAGCGGGCTAATATTTATATTATTTATTTAGTCCCTGGATGGGACTTATGATAGGTTAAGATGGACATTTTAATTGAAATCTGACTGACGGTGATTTCCCTCCTTACAACGGAAACACAGCTTCTAAAATACTACGTCTTCTTCTAATCAAAGGAAATGTGCAATTCCATGTTTCCGTACAAGTGTTTGTGTGCTCTACAACGCATTTAGGTATTTACTCTTCTTTCTCATCAGGCCTTTTGAGCACAGCACTGTATTTCATGGGCGCGCCGTCCGCCTTGAGCTGCACCTCCACTAACGTGAAGATTGAAATGACCTGGAAGTGGAAACAAGAAATTATGATGATTACAATTCTTAGTTTTTTGCTCAGGACACCGACATGGTTACGCCAGCTAGTTAGTCCAAATGTTTAGGGAACAAGTGAGCCGTCTTCTCTTCTACTGGTTTATTTAAAATGATCTTGATGCAGTTAAATCAACCATTTGTTGGAGGAGTGTGCATAAAAACCATAATACCTGAGATGATACACAAAAAGTAGTTTGGTATTTCTCTGTCGCATAACTACAATATCACAGTCGACGTTACTTAAAAATGACCATCAAAAACTACCCCATTCTATTTCGTTTTGTCTATTGGCAGTTACAAAGGGACAAAAGCATTTTCAGTGTGCGGTCCTCACCTGCTCTACTGGAGCTTTGTTTAGGTCCTCTGGTATCCAGATCAGAGTCAGCTCGGACTTCTTCCCCACCTTATGATGGCGGAAAGAGCTCAGGCCCGTAATCGACTGGATGTGGAAACAAACATTTTCAAATGGTATCAGATTGAAATGGACACGTGATGATGACTTGTGTTTGTGCGTCACCGACACTCATTTTCCACTCCTGAGTCGGCTTTTTTTCACTAAATAAAATGCCGCGTTTTCACTGCATGGTACGTCTCTGTTGAATTTGGCTCGCTCTTTGTTTTCAATTTGTTAAACGCTGTGGATTTTACTCATTTTCGGTACCACCTTTGTTGGGGCTTTCAAGGGAGGTCAGCCACAACTAAAAGCTGGAGAGCACTTATTGGTCAGAAAGAAAGATCAGCAGCGCCACACAAGATGTCTTGTATAAACCCGCCAATAGTGTATAGCCACGATAGCCTCAAAAAAAGGAGCTAAATATTGGATTTACTCAAATAAAAACTACAGTGAAAAATTGACAAAGAAGCTCCCAAAAGTGAGTCGAGTAGAGAGTACAGCCGTTCCAAGCAGTGGAAACACAGCTGTTGTTTATGTGTACAAAAAGGACTAAATTGAAAGCTGAAAATAATAACATATGAATAGTGAAAGTGTTCCCTGTAAATGGAGTGTTTTGGAGCTGACCTTGCAGTAGACGCGTTTCTGTACTCCGTATCGGAGAACCAGCACATCAAAGGACTGATCCAGGACCCCCATCACCATGGCCTCAGAGTCCAGAGGGCCACAGTCCTGTGGGGCACAGACCAAGAAAAAAAAAAGTACTTCAGTTCACAGAGTACACAGTTCAATACTGACAAAAATTGGTTCAAACCGATCCTGAAATAAGTTTAAACTGGCCCCTCACCCAGAGACAATATTTACATTGACTCTAGAGCAATATGAAATGCAAATTGAAATAGTGTAACATAGGAGCTCATATGGAAATAACATTTTTGAGAACATTTATATAAAACATCAATTTTATGTTATGGTGGTATTTAAACTATTTATAGCAAAACATTAAAAATAATTATAGGTGCTGTTTTTCTACCCACCTTTACAAACACTCCAAAGAAGAGCTCAGAGCTGAGCTCCTGGACTTTCTTGGACAGAGTCTTCTTGTCATTACAGTGTGACGCCTGCTTCTCCACATCTTGCGTCTTGAGCCTCAAACTCGGTCCACACTCTGCATACAAACATTCAGAGGACAGACACATAATGAGAACGGAAGAGAAAAAAGCTAAATCACCGATATCGAGTGGTGCCGTGATGACGTTTCTTTGTAGGCAAACACTAAAGTTATCAAGGCAAGGGCCTTTTGGATTGAACAATATCTGGAACAAATACACTTATGATACCTACTCATTTTGTTCAGCGGGCTAATCTCCACATTTTAATGCCACTCTAATGACTTATTTAAGCATAATTGAGAATCACCAGATGCAAAAACTACATTAGGCTATTAACTACATCAATTTGCATGTCACAATCGCTAAGCTAAAGGCGGCTAATGTTTGGCTAATGACATTCAGTAGTCTCCTTGAAGCGGTTGTTAGCAGTTGCTGTTTTTATGACATATAGAACCTTTGAAGGCTTTCATATCATGACACATTTACTGACTTTATCATAGAACAAAATGTGAAAATCTCATCCTGTTGTGTCAGCACAGATCCTATTTCAGGCCTCTTTACAACAAACAAGTTCCAAAAGAATATCTGGTATAAATCCTTTATCTCTTTTTGAGATGAATGTATTTGTATGCGTAGTACTTGTTAAATAAAATAAATATTAATTCTATGGTTAATTAATAATTTGTAAAAGTACGCACTCAGTGAATAAGCCAGCAGCCGGTGGACGATGATGTCGGCGTAGCGCCTGATGGGGGATGTGAAGTGAGTGTAGAGAGGAACGTTCAGGGCGTAGTGCTTAAAGAGGCTCTCCGTCTTAAGAGCTCCTGAACAGAAGTACATCGCCATCTGGGGGAAAAGAACTGAAATAAATACAGAGACTCAGAAATAATACCTGAAATGTTCATAATGTAATATGTTGAGAGGACCGGTGTTCTTTGATGGTAACAACTATTTCAGGGCGTCTAATTTTCCCATTTTGTATAAACCCTAATTTGACCGTACAAAAACAAACGTATTCCACAAAATGTAGAAATAATCTACGATAGAAATGAAATGTGAGGTGCCCTCCAGCAGTGGGGGCCAAGCTCTAACCTGCATGGGTCTGGAGCACATGTGTGTGAGAACTTCTTTTCTGGCAGCGGTATACTCATCATCACCGAGACTGGTGTTGAGACTCTTCTGCAGGTTGGAAAAGCAGAAAAGAGATTTGAATCATCAATACACAGTTATTATTTAACATAATTTATAGAAGGTGTAGGATTCGGAAGCTTTGTCAATCACTTTTTGAGCATCCAACCCTTGTGGTGGGGAAGAAAAGACAACAGAGTCAAATCAGGAAATGGACTAGAAATGCATTGCTGGAAATACGGGTATGCGATATATATTGGGATGATAGTACATGTATGTTGATATGCATAACTTCAATAATAAACATTTAGCCACTTACTATTGCCAAATAGGAAGGCAATTTGTTTTCTTCAAGCATCTCAACACTCTAAAAGTATGATATGGGTTCTTATAGCTAAATGTAAGACTCTTAAAGACTTTTAATGACTACCAATTATTTTGAGATTTCAATATGTAGATATAAAAGATAACATTCGACTTCTAAAGGATTTCTAAAAACGTTTGAAAGAGTGATTCAAAACATGTAACACAAATGAATGAATATTTTTTAGATATCTGAATTTGGTGCCTTATAAGACTTAATAAGGCTTTATTTGCGGAAGAGAAGAAAAACAACAACTAGATAAACAAGCATGTCGTCTGCAATGCGGGAGTTTGGTTTTTAGCGATTTCAATTGTAACTCTATCGCGATTTGCTAAAATGTTTTGGATGTATTTGACGGATCAAATGATTTGTTCTCAGCATAGTCAAGTCAGTTAGAATTGGTTTGATCAGATAATGAAAGTCAATATATTTAAGCATCTTATCAGCCTTTCATCTTAGCAGGACTTTATAGGTCTATTATATAAGTATTACAAGAGTATATAGTATCATATACAAGTATTCCAGCTTATTCTAAATACTTTATTTAGTATATATATATATATTTTTTCCTAGCGTAGATATTAACGGTTCACATCATTTTTGTACTTAGTTTAATTCATGTGCAATGCCTTGTTTATATTCTGCTGTGATTAATACAGTATTTCTAATCTAATGAGACGCATTTCATCGGTTATAATTAACAATATTATAAATAGCATTACACTTTTTACTATGCTGAGTCAACACAAAACTGAAGAAAACGAGACACTGTGCCGCTGTATTGTGAGGACTTACGTGCAGCGCTCCTGCAGAGGACAGATCTATGTCGATTCCCAGCTGGTCACAAAGCTCCTGCAGCTCCTCCGCCATTTTGGCCTTGGGTGGAGGGTGGCGTCTGAGCAGAGCCAGCTCAGGGAATTTGGAGTGGATGTGGTGGGCTGTGGCGATGTTAGCCAGCAACATGAACTCCTCCACCAACCTGGAGAACACAGGATGGAGGATGGTTATATCAATGAATCAAATGTTATTATAAAGCCATATATCTCGACTACACATTTGCTTCGGGGGGCTTCACACTGTCCTCAGACCCTTGCATCGCACAAGGAAGAAACGTTCCAAAGACATCCCACAATTCATAGGTGAAAAAAGGAAGAAAATTCAGGGGGATCAACAAAGAAGGGATCCCTCTGCCAGCACGGACAAACTTGCAATCCGTGTTGTGTGTGCATAAAAAAGCACACACAAAATTACAATATATAAAATCCCAAATATCCAGAGGGATGTCAACTTTAGGAGAAGCCAGAATGTTGAATAAAAAAAGAGAGACTGATATTTAGCTTTCCAGACTGTTGCAGAATTGTATTTCACTGCAGTGTATACGCGTGTCTCATCAAGTAAAGGTTACTTTTGGAAGAGAAGGCCACAGAGATTCATCTGACGAGGGTTTGATACTCACTTGTTGCTGTCTCTGTACTGGTAAACGTAGCAGCCTTGAGGCATCATGGTCTCTTTGTCCAGGGTAAAAGACAGTTTCAACTGAAACAAAAAACAAACAAACATGAAAATAATGTCTGAGCCAGAATCAGGCAACGCTACGTCACTGCACGGCAGAATGATGGCCCCTACTGCAAAAAATTGCATCCTAGCAGGAAAATATTGTTTATTCATGTCTGTAAGCTGTTGTTGCACAAATTCAATGTTTTTAATTTCACGTGACAAACTAAAAGCAAAATGAGAGATACGTGGCTTCAGTGCAAGCAATGGGACCCGGTCAGTCAATACTGTGCGTCTGACCAAAACACTCATGTTAAATCTGCAAAATTGTTTTGAAATAATCAACAAGAAGACAGGAGGGCTGAAGTCAGTCAGCAGACTTTACAATGCCATGTTTCTTGTTTTGAACTATGAAAGGGAACCCATATCAGAGCGTAAAAAATGAGAAATTGAGGACTAACCTGGTCCAGTCTGAGGGCTCCTCCTGAGAAGCGTTGAGCACGGAGGCTCTTGGCGATGGAGTGCAGGTTGAGCACAGCCTGATGGATCTCGTCGATGGGGTGCTCGGGGTCTGTAGGTGGCAGCTCCTCAGCGGAGAACATCTTGTCAGGGGCGTCGATCAGGCTCTGAGCGTGGTCGTAGCTCAGCTTCACGCAGGAGCGGATGATGGAGCGACCAAACCACTCGCTCAGGATCTGGAGGAGGGGTAGAGGACCAATGTCAGTAAACAGAAAAACAGAGTAAATGCCATTAGCGTAATCAAAAGCTGTCAGACTTTTAAAATCACCTTAACCAGTTAAATGAACTTTCTGTTGTTGGTCATAACTGCTCATACCTTCCCCTCTGGTGTGATATTCCAAATCACGGAGAAAGTGAGTCTGTCAATGAGAGGATTGAGACTACACAGCTCCTCACACAGCAGCCTGGGCAACATGGGGATCACCTGGACACAGAGGAAACATCGAGTGAAGTCTTTTTTGATGTTTTTTAAATTAAATTACCACTGAGATTGATTGAAGAGTGAAGAAACACTCACCTTTTGAACCATGTACACACTAGTTGCTCTTCGGCTGGCAATGGAATCCAGAGCATTGTCCTCGCCCACAAAGTAACTCACGTCAGCGATGTGGACTCCCAGCTCAAAGTTACCTGGGTAAAAAAGACAGTTTAAGACACTACTTCATGAAAGAATAATACAAAAAAATGTTATTTATTGCCTGATGAAGGTAATTTACCATCAGGGAGTCGTTTACAGGAGAGTGCATCGTCCAGGTCTCTGGCAGTAGCGGGGTCGATGGTGAAGATACACTCCTTCCTGTACGATAAATAGATCTTTGTGAGTCATATAAATATAGATGCTAAATGACACCTTAAGGCCCAGATACATCAAGACAATCATCGGCCGTCAGACAACATTGGGAGTTCAATGAGGATGCAGTCTTTGCAGGGTGTTCTGCACAGCCTGCACCCCAGCCACAGTCTGCTTGGTCTCCTGACCTCTGGGAGGTACTACAGGAATCTCTGGACCAAAACCAGCAGGATCGGGAAGAGCTTCTGCCCCTCAGCTATCACCTGGCTCTGAACAATGACAGCTTTATTGTGTTTCTGGGCCTTTAAAACACTTGTTTTCTGGCATTGGCATTCTCAGACGGTCACTAATTATCAGCAACAAAACTAGTCGTGTGTTAGCAGCGTGTGCAAAAGCTGAACGCGCTTCGTCTGGTATGTTCCCACTAGCGCTGCACATTTAATTGCCGTTTTATCGAAATCACAATATGGATTGTGCAAAATACAAATCCCAGTCAGCGCAATTTTTGGGTAATTATGAGTGCTGAAAGAAGTATTGTGTTGCTGCAGAGAAGTCTCGGCCTATAAAAAGTTATCTGCAGACTAAATAAAAGAAATCCTTGTTTGATTTAGAAGAAAAAATGTAAACAAAAGCTCATTTTATTATATTTTTTCCAAAAAATGTTTCCAAATCGTACAGCCACAGTTCACACTCTTGGCTCTACAGCCCTTACCTTAAGTCTTTCCTCTTACTCATCTCCTCTGCTGGGATGGTCCAGGGCAGGTTTTTTGGCAGGCAGTCCAACACCTCAGTTGAGAACTCAGAAAAATCCACCTCGTACTCGATCAGGATGCCCTCCGTCTCCGGCTCGATTTCTCCTGCCTGACCCAGGGTCTTAGCAAGTTGACTGGAGGACACATTAGGAGGGTCAGGCTGGGGCTTATCCTGTTAAAATGGTTGCCCACATAACGTTTTCAATTCAACACTCACCCTTCTGCAAAGTTACTGTCGGCCGACCAGTTGGTGATGCGGCATATGAACAAGGTGTTGGTGTAGTCGCCCGGGCGGGAAGTAAAGTTTTCGGGACATTCAGCGAGGGGAACGTTTATCCGTGGCACCCGGTGGTCCACAGGGGAGAACATGGCAAACGGCTTATCTGGTAGGAATTTCAGGAAGCCTGTCACCGCTCTGGAGTGTTTCTTCTCAACAATGTACACCACCTGGAGGACGATGGATAAGGGAAGCAAGGTGTTGGAAATCTAAAGCTTCAGTGTTTGACTTTATTAGTATTCCATGACAACAATTCTGAGATGGATATCTAAATACAGAAAACATCAACAGACATTAATTGAATTCAAGTGATTACAGTTAATACTAATACATACAAATAATGGTAATGATAACAATAATAAAGAAAAGATAAAGTAAAGAAAGATTAGATCATAATAATAATAATAGATATATTATTATAACTAAATCAGTATCCTGAGAAAAAGAGTGACATAACTGGCTCCAGAAGAACAAGCTAAATAATCAGAAATGTTACGATCTTAAGATATCGCAGATGCAATACGTTTCTTTCCAAAGTAAAAGCAGTTTTCATATGTAAACGATAAGTTCTCCAGTGGAATTCAAAAGATATCAATCTTCCAACACATACTGAACAATCAACTCACACAGAACCATTAAACATGCCCCTGCTGTTGAGTGGGTTATTTTGTTCTGGGAAAGTTTTAAACTGAAAGGCAGGATGCTCACTTTAGCAGTTTTTTGGAGTATTTCCCCATTAGGCCGTGGGGTTGAGGGGTCTTCCAGATGTTCCACTATATCCATCAGATGAAAGCAAACATTAAGATTTCTCTCTCAGTCCAGTGAATATCCATTCAAACACATTTTAGTCAGTTCAGAGACCATTATCAAATACCTAACAAATATTATAATTTGCTACAACAGTTAAATTAGGATTTCTAACCCATCATACCACACAGCTCCATCCCAGTACCTGTGTCAGTCAGGGTGGTGTTCTGCACTTTGTGGATGAGTTCATCCTGGTCGCTAGCCCGGTCTTCCACATTCACATCGGGCCTGGGTTTACGCTCGGTCTTCTTCTGTGCTCTTTGCACCATGTTTTCTTTCTGGGTGTCTGACTCACTGGCACCATCACAGTCAGTATCTGACCTCACCACCTAGATAGACACATACATTCATCATCATCTGGTGCCACTTAAAAATGGGCTGCGGTAGAAAAGTATTTTTCACTTAGGAAGTTCATTGATCCAGAAATATTTATGTGGCAGCCAAGAAAAGAGCTGGTGGTGTTGAACTAAATGCTAAGGAAAGTTAGCGCCATTTCCTTCAGCATAGGGTATATAAGAACATCCTATACCAAAGGAAAGGAGATAATGCTACCCTACAATTCTCTGAAGCAGCAGCAGCATTGAGGGTGATGAACAGAAATAACAGATATTGTCGCTGTTTAATTGTTCATCATGGATAAACAGAAACAAAATCTTTATTTTAGTGTGTATCTCTACTTGAATTAAACCCTGTTGAGTATGTCGCTGTAATATTTTTCAATTTGTTATAAAGTTGCTTAAAACAACGTTGGTAGCCTAGTGCTAGAGTAGTGAATTTTATCGTTATTAATGCTCCTTCACACCTTTCCTTAAAAAGGTGCCATAGAATGCATCTATCTGGTATTTTAAATTGTTCTCTGATGTCTACAAAGAAGGTATATCACTTTGGTTGATCCAAAAAATGTCCAAATGTGGTTTTACTGGGCCATTTACAACCCTATGATTTGGTCCTAGAATGAAACAAGCTGAATTGCCTTATTTGGGGCTCATTGAAATAATTAGGATTAGCTCTGCTCTGATTGGCTGGTTTACAAAGAGCAATCCATGGCTGCCTCAGAGCCCACAGAAGTAAGTGAAGTTCACGAAACTGTGAGAGATGAACCACGGAGGCTATTGGCATCCACCTTACATGTTTGAGCCTTTATCGGAGGAGAAGACCGCTTAATTTGAAGAACAGCCAGTTGGTCGCAGATTGGAGAGCAACGTTACAGAGTGGTAAGTGTTAGCGTTAGTGTTTCCAGCAGCTGGTGTATGTAGATGTTGGGGCTGGACTACTGTGTGTGACGCAACACACAGGGATTGTTGTAATTCACCCGTTTTACCGCTGTGATATGCATATTCATGATTTGCACGTGAAGGAGGAAACAATGGTGTTTGAGGTTCACGGTATGTCAGTTCAATGTACCGAACTCTCCTTATTCAACTATGCCAAGGTAAATACAGTTTTCCATTCTATGGCACCTTTAACATAGTTTTCTAATGATGTCAAGATGTCCAATGTTATTCTACCGATGGTGTATTTTTAAGCCTTGCAGAGTTTCAATAATTAAACTTTGAAAATGCCAATATTTAAGACACGGCACCTACAAACAAAAAGTATCCATAGACGGGTATGTGTAGTCTACCTTCCACTGCTCCCGAGGAAGGAGTTGCACCACCACCACATCTCCATTCAGTGCTCTGTTGCGAGATACGATGCCATCCAGAAATATGTCCCGTGTGTCATTCTGCAAAAGAAAAAAGACGGTGAATCCTCGTCTCCTGACGTTTTCAAGACAGAAGTTGATGTTTAAGCCGATGAAATGAAATCACATGCCGATATGTTTTTTTCATACTGTGATTTAGACAGGAGTAAAACTATAAGGTGCTTTTATCGGTACTTTTAGTTTAGGTAGCAAAACATGTGTCAAATTCAATGTGGGATGAACTTACAGGAGATGGGATGAAAGATTCGTGGAACTTCTTAGGGTTGATTCGTATCGGTCCCTGCAGAAAAAAGAAAAAAAATCAATCCACCAGATTATTGTGAGTAATTTGACCATTGCGTAAATGTCACCCATACTCAATGTAGATTCTCAAAGTCTAAGAAATATTACTGTAACTCTGGGTTTGTACCTGAAGGAGTTCCCCTCTTTTAAGGCCATGGGAAACCTCCTCAAAAGTCATGTAGGATTCAAAGACCTGTTTCTTTGACCCTCTGCCTCCCTTGTTCTTACTCTTGTCAGCAGGAGAATAGGCACTGGACACTGAAAAATAATTGAATCCATAATGAACCAATGTATCAAACATCACTATTATTCAGATGAAAATGTGTGTATGCCTGCTGAGCTAAACAGGGACCTATAATTTACCTCTGGGTTGCTGCACTTTTTTGTCTCTTCCATGAGGAGACTTGGGCCTTGTTACCTGACTGTCAACCCCAGAAGTTAATGCCCCTTCTGTGCTTTTCTCCTCTTCTGGGTGCCTTGTATTGGTTTTTTTCTTTGCTTTCTTTGTCTTCTCTTGCTCAAGTTCTCCTGTACTTGCATTATTTGGGGACTGGGGACATGCAAAAGGTGAGTCAGTCTCTTTTGAGGTGACGTCTCTGTTAGAGTCCTTGTTTTTCTTCTGCTGCTTTTGGTTTTTCTTCATGTCATTGGGTTTTGAAGAACCAAGTTCCTCCCCAGACTCAACATCTCCATCTTGGCTGGTGGCAGTGTCTCTTCTCTGTCCCCACCGCTGTCTGTCAGACACACCCTGCTTCCTCTCGGAGTCCTGCTGAGCGCTGCGGGTGCTTAGTTTCTCCATGTACAAAGACAGTGAACTCTCCTCGCCTTTACTTTTCATGGAAGAGGGGGAGAAGTCACTTGAATCGGAGAAATCATTGGGCACTTGGTCCCTTCTGCGCTGGGGTATGTTCTGTCGGTCACTCTGGGCTTTGAGCTGTGTGCTCGGCCCATTTCCTTCCCTTTGAAAAACTGTGTCCTTTGCATATTGCTCTAGATACAGGCTGAACTTGGTGCTGCTGTGCTGGCTGAGAAGCCTAGCGTAGGCATCTTTCTGCGGAGGAGTGCTTGAGTGATTCTGGGTGCGCCTTGGCTCTCGATTCTGGTTCTTCGATTGCCGAGGAGAATCCATATGGCTCCTTAAAGATACTGTCTCTGAAAAAGATAAAAAGCTTACATATAGAATCGGAGGGTGAAACCCTTACAGTAAGAGCCCTTCAAGCATGAGTCAATACAAATAACTCTCCGTCAAGGTTTGTTACATATTTTAAATATGTTACAAACCTTCAGTGCACTCAAGGAATAGTAGTAAAATAACAGGATCTTTATATCTGAAATGCGTCTGTAGAAAAGTAAGCAACTCTTAAGTAATTGACTTGTTGCTGCGTAGTCAGCTAATCTTACATCATATAACGTCATCTGTTAGTTGGACCTGAATATAAATATGTAAACATGATAGTAAGTTATTAACAAAGTCGATATTACACACAATACATTCGTATAATCATTAGAAGAGACAGGGAACTCTCTATCCTCACATTATCTTCGGTTTT
This sequence comes from Eleginops maclovinus, assembly GCF_036324505.1. Taxonomy (NCBI): domain Eukaryota; kingdom Metazoa; phylum Chordata; class Actinopteri; order Perciformes; family Eleginopidae; genus Eleginops; species Eleginops maclovinus. The sequence goes on from NC_086354.1 coordinate 8,463,109, forward strand.
AACCTCTCAACACGTTCGGAATGCCTTTTAAATCACATCATAGCTAGCAGCTAATTGTTAAGTAACGTTTGCTTACATGTATTAGCAGTGGCTGAATTAGCATTCGCTATGCTAACTGCAACAGCAGGTGTCGCTTTCACGTTATTTAAATACTAATGTTTCAGACAGGCCGCGACGAAAGACACGAAAAGGAGGGACAAATTGCCGAACGTTAAATCTCAAACATTACCTTGCTCACTGCCTGTAAATTGTGTATCTTAGCTGTCGTTCAAAACAATATGCTAGTTAGCTGATACGTTCACGTCCTACGTCGTCATGAACAGTTACAGTCGTGGTGCGTTTGGGTGATGTCGGGAATAAGAAAACTAGACAAACGCAATCAAACGCTCACACGGGTATAGCCACTTAAATGTTGTACGTTTGGCCCCTCTACATGTATTTTACAGCTTTAGGGAGTAGCTACTTTTTTAGACCTTTTAGATTTGGTTATACAAAATAAACCACACCTTTAGTGAAACACTGAAGTGATGAACATATTGATATATTAATAGTTATAATTCAATCGTTTGATATGAGTCTGAAATGTCCCATACTACTTCATGAGTAGTTCAGGTTGATTTTGATGATAATACTTTTGTATTTTTAACTGAGTATGATTTAAAATGCAGAAAATATAGAAAAATAGAAAATATTGCACTGGAGTGTTGCTACATTTACTTAAGCTAAGAATGTAGGTACGATACGATAAGAAAAGACCTTTATTTATATCCATGGGGAAATTCAGGAGTTAAAGCAACAATAGTGTGAATGAAAAACAGGACGGTACAGATTCAAACAAGATAAAAAATAATAATACAGAAATGTAAAATTAAATTAAACAGTAACTGTTAAAACAACATATCACAACAAGGTAACACTTTAATCAGTATAATTAACATATACTATTTACATAACATATTTGGGTTTGGATTGTAAAATATATTTACATGTTAGTGTGCAGATGAGCCTATCCATCAACCTTCATCCTATCCTTTAACCTTTTTTGTTTTTACAAAATACTATATTTTTGCAGTGTTCTCTGTGAAGAAAAAAAATCAGGTACAACCCTGTAAGGATCTAGATTTTTGATCGATCCCTTAATTATTTAATTGGTTTTTTTTTGTTTTTTTTGGGGGGGGGGGGAATGGCCCACTGACACTGAATTGGTGGGTTCATATATTTTTGAGTGAAACATTACACCCTATTCAATCACAGTAGTAGACAATATAGCCATGATGATCTATGATCAGTATTTACTAAGCAGACACAATTACACTTTAGTAGAGGGAAGCAAAGATTAGGTATGTACTTTATTATCCTATAAGAACATTAGAAAAAAGTCACTTAACATTCAGACATAAAATAAGTTAGTGTGATGTATCTGTGTGAGTGTGTGATGAAGAACATTACCTACATGAGGAAATTAATACATTTTGTTGCTATATTCTGAGATTCTCTTTTCTCCCTTGAGAAACTGCTGTTCATTCTTGCTAAGTACTAGACAACTCATGAAGCCTCCATTAAGCACACCACACACACACACACACACACACACACACACACACACACACACACACACACACACACACACACACACACACACACACACACACACACACACACACACACACACACACACACACACACACACACACACACACACACACACACACACACACACACACACACACACACACACACACACACACACACACACACAAACTTTCCACAGGTTAACTCGAGGGGATAGTATGGGTGTGATTGTTTCAAGGTAATGATGCATTGAGATGTTTTTTTTCAGTAAATCAAGTAGATGTGGTTTTCTTTTCTAAATAGAGGCACATAATTGCTTGCAGAACTCATACACTGATAGAAGCAGAAGTATGCTTTCAGTGATGGTTTTCACCTCTTTGTTTTCCTTTCCAGGTTTGATGAGAATACAATATGTTGTCTTAACCTGCTGCTCTATAAGCAAGTGCACTTCCTTAGTGTCCCGTGACCCCTCTGCCTTACTGACAAACATTACAACGCTCATATTTCTGATACTTCTAAAAACCCAGTCTAACTGTCTGTGGAAACATCTGGTGTCTAATTAAAACTCTCCTGTGCAGTAGTGTTTGTCAAACAGTTGACGTGATAAAGCTGTAATTAGATTCTTCATATCATTTAGTCTCAGCTGCTGCACCTTTTTAATATTCTCTATTTGTTCTCATCTTAACAACATTTTGAAAACAGTAGCGTCAATCATTGCTGTGCTCATTAAGAAGAAAACCTGATTTAGTGGAAGATAAGAATACTTACTTCTGTTAGTTTATCTTATGTAGATTGTTTATTCACTAATGTAAATGTATTAGGAAACAACCTCTATTAGTTGTTTGTTGAAGCAGGCCTATGTGAACAATTAAACAATCGATGTAATGAATATCAGGGCTTTTAGAAGAAGCTTAATTTTTGTGTTTTAGATTATAATTGTGTCAACTGCTCTGATATCTAAAACGCCTATCAGTGATGATGTATGATATTGTTGTTCATTTTCAACTTCTATAAAATAGAATACATACATACAAATGTACACAGTTACAAATATTCAACACTTAATGGGCCACAGTTGACCAAAGGTTAACCAGATTATTGCCTTGAGTAATTTTACACAACATTGTCTCCAGTCTGAAAAATAAAAGAGAGGGTGACCTCTAAAGTATCGTGATAGCATCGCAATTGATACTAATGTCAATAACGACACAACAAAATGTTGCAAGATAAATATTCTTAATGCTGCAATATTTGCAGCTTTGCTGATGTTTTCGTCTTCAGTTTCAAAAATGAACTTTTTTATTTATCATTGCAAACTTACTTGTACTTTAAACATTCATGTTACCAGAGAATAGTAAAAAGAGATGTCTTACGTTTTGGAAATGTTTTGGGGTCTCTTTTTCAAAATTGAATTTTATGCACTATATTTACTGTTGTCAAGATGTGCAGTGAGCTTTTTGCTGTAACCACGAGAGGGCAGTATGGGTACTCGATGAAGGAATGACATGCTCACATAAAACCTCAGTTGGCAGATCAGATGTGTGAAAGTCCTTTCAAATAACCAAGCACCAAATAGAGGAACCTTGGTGGGGGGCAGCTGTATTTATAAAAGAAGGTAGACCACCATTTTTTATTTGTAGGACCCTTTAAAGGTCATCAGCATTGGTTTTGTCAAAGATTGTACATTTATGGCAGGATTTCATTATGGTGCTAGAGAAGTTTGTTGAAAAAATAAAAATGTTAGACTGAAATCGGTGTTGGTATAGCCTTATTGTATCAAAACATGTTTAATTATGGTTAGTCGATATATTATAAAAAATGAGTTTGCCCATAAATCATTACATGCACCCCATCTATTGTTAAATATTCAGTTGAGCACAATGTTGTTGTTATTCATATATAAGAGTATAGAGTACACCCTACTTTAAAGTAAATACAAATATTGAATAATCAACGCAAGTAAAAATCTAAAAACTTGGTTTTATATTTTGGTACGACAAAGTATGTATATGCTCTGTTTCAATTGGTATTTCAAAACAAATGTAAAACTACGTCACAATAGCAAGAGTCTGATGACTATCTCTTGTCTTGCAAAAATAATGACACTATTGCCCGTCCTGTAAACTTAATGACAGCATCATTCTACTTAAGAGTGACAGTTTACCTTTAGGCATATAGTTCAATGAATCAGAGGTGAGGCAACTTTAAATGTTGTAATTTCTAGACGGAATGGAAAACATATCAAAGCCCAATTACCACGCCCATAAGATTTTTGAGATGTACACTAATCACAAACAATGAGATGGAGATAAAGTATATACTTCAGAGATTTCAAAGTTTTCTAATGACGGCAATGTCCCTCTGCTGTTTGATCCATTACTTGACCCAGACTTAAACATCTCAAAAACAGTGTTACAGTTTTTGATGTCCCTTTTAGGATGAAATTAATGAAAATAATATTGGGATAGGGGGAAAGGGGGGGTGGGTTCATCTCCTGAGCAACTGCAGGGCATAAATCAGCGCCAGCATAGCAAACTGTGAATGAGCCCCGCCATTGATTAAGAGTCATTAACATTAACACAAATCAAACTTTAGTTTTATCTTATTTTAGGGAACAACTATACTTTTATAGCTTAAATATACAAAATTGTTTATAATACGGGAGTGATCGTACAAATTGATGACCTTTATACGCAGATATTTACAGGTACACAGCTACTATGCACTGGTTAATGGCAGACTTGGTTCTAGCATTACAAGAAAATGAGTTACTGCTACTGAGTATTTTAGTAAAGGTCCTAAAAAAATGTATTTCAGTGTACTAAAAGTAATTGAACATATGATGTACAAAATAATATTGGGATAGGGGGAAAGGGGGGGTGGGTTCATCTCCTGAGCAACTGCAGGGCATAAATCAGCGCCAGCATAGCAAACTGTGAATGAGCCCCGCCATTGATTAAGAGTCCCATAGGAACATTTCATCACGGCATTGCAAAACACAAACAACCCTTGTTGAATCATTATCAACAACATAAATCCATCCACATCTTCAAATCAAAGAATTGTACAATTCATAAGTTTGTAGGAATTCTTCAGCACACGTAAGAGTTGTAAAATCTTTTAAAAGAGGTTACATTATTCACTTTGAACTATGTTTATTTGTTGTTAATTTTGCTAAGAATTAGATGAGAAGATCAGAAGCAATCTCATTTGTGCACGTCAAATAAAAGACCATTATAACACAGCCAAAGAAAATTATAACACAGCCTGAATATATAATGTTTTTCAACCTGCTGCCAATCCTTATTTTAAGCTACGTCAGCTGCTGATACAGTATCTTATCAATACACAAATCCTCCATTCGAGAGAACTACCATCGATCGTCTCATAACTCTTGTCAAGAGGGTTTATTAGAGAATGATGAACTATTCCTTCAACCATATCGACATTCAATTGTCTTTATTCCTTTTTCTTTGGCCATTTCTATGAAGAATCATTACGTTTTGTGTGTTGTGGCTATTTTTCGATCCTGCTAAGTTCAGAAAAGGTCAGAGGAACTAGTTTATTATTTAACAGAGAAGTGTCAATACAGTGCATACCAGAAATATTGTCACTGACACTCCTTGACACAGGGGCTTGCAGTAGGCGTACTGTACATCTGCAGTGCAATGGAGCACTTTATTGTGTGTTTCACCCGTTCTCTGTTAAAAAAAGTTAAACCCAAAAAACACGTTTCTTCAAACATGTCTCCCATAGCCAGGAAGTTTCCTTTGGCCTGCTGCTTGCTGTTTGGTTTCCCACGTACAGTGTAAGTGCCAGAACCCAGTCCCATCTGTTATGCTCAGATACTCAGCGAACCCAGGTCACCTTTGTGTTTCCTCTCACGCCCACTCCTCTGCAGAAGCAGCAAAAGTAGCCCGCACCATTAATCACACTGGTTTGACACCAGTGTGAACCAAGATGAACAATAAGACTGGTAAATAGTACACATTTTTCAAAATACAAATAGTCATGACAAAAGTGTAATGCATGGCTGCAAACTGCAATTCTTATACAATATGTCATTTTTACAAATACCACTGTGGAAAATGTATTCACAAAATCCTTGGGGAACCCTTCATACATTTCCCATATGAAGGGGCTTGTCCACATTTATTGTACACAATTTGACTAGTCGTAGCAGGAAAAGCAGGTGTAACTCATGTCTGTGCTCCAGCTCCAGTAAGTCATTTTTGTAAGCCACCATACACTAACACCTTGATTGAACAGTAGATAACACAAATTATTGTATCTAATACATTATAACACACACACTTTTGTTTAAATAACATTATAAAATGCACTTTCATGAATTCACAAACTGTCAATCACAAGGTAGTGGAGCACTAAGCAGTGGTTCCCAAACTTTTTTTAATGGGACACCTTTTTCTATCAATGAGTAATATTAAGTAACATATTTCATGGATATATCATATTACATACAATGAATGATAGTACAGATCAACTGATAAAACTACATTCATGCAAATATAAACTGCAGGAAGTCTGTGTAAAATGCTGTTTAGCCATGGTGCCACTTTGCAAGTCTTATTATCCTAACATAGAGTACTTACAGGCTGACAGAGTTTCATTAAATCTCAGCGGGTATGATGAAACCATTTTACCTTGAAGACAGGAGATGGCAAGTATCTTCTGTTTTCCCTAGTGATGACGATTTCCTTAGTTTCTCATACACTACTTGACATCCTCATGATCTTGTGTCAAACCACAAAAAGATTCCATGGCAACGTTAGTCATGCACACTGTTTACCTCATTGGGTGGCTGGCTCTTCTGAAGAACATTCGGCTGAGTAAATGCTCTTGACCGTCATCACAAGAATACAATCACAAATTCCTTTTGTTCAGATGGTTTTAAATTTCAACTTTACTAGATGAGAGGTCACAATGGCTTTTTCCTCTGAGGTTTCTGAACAGAGGAGAACCAAACGTGGGCAGGGCCAGTTTCAGATCCTGTTAACTTTAGAGATCACAAAAACATTTGCAGAGGATTTCCTTGAGATGGGGTTCAACCTTGAATCATTAACACAAATCAAACTTTAGTTTTATTTTATTTTTAGGGAACAACTATACTTTTATAGCTTAAATATACAAAATTGTTTATAATACGGGAGTGATCGTACAAATTGATGACCTTTATACGCAGATATTTACAGGTACACAGCTACTATGCACTGGTTAATGGCAGACTTGGTTCTACCATTACAAGAAAATGAGTTACTGCTACTGAGTATTTTAGTAAAGGTCCTAAAAAAATGTATTTCAGTGTACTAAAAGTAATTGAACATATTATGTACAAAATTTTGCAGGGTAGGTTATACCAAATCTTTGTAATAGTTGAAGACATTTGGTGATCACATTAAGACTCACATCACATTCAAAGTAACATTAAATGCTTTTCCTCCTGCAATGCACTTACTACTACCACTACCCTCCTGTATTGACCTCTTAGCTTTCTGATCAGATGGAAACCCAAAAGGTGCAGGGGATTGTACATGTCCTGTAAAGTTTTAGAGATCCCAAAAACATAGATAGGGACTTTCCTAAAGATGAGGTTCATCAGCAAATCTTAAACATGATTCAAACTGTGGTTGCAGTTTATTTTTTGTAATTATACTGTATATGTTTAGTTGGAACTCACAAAAAGTTCTATTATATGGCAATTATATTACAACTTTCCCATCTTTATAGGTAGACATTTACAGATACACAGCTACTTTGCAATGTTTTATGAAGTTCTCAGTTCTAGCAATACAAGAGTAAAGAAATACTCCATCCATCCATCCATCTTCTCCCGCTTTTCCGTCAGGGTCGCGGAGGTAACAGCTCCAGCAGAGAGCCCCAAACTTTCCTTTCCCTGGCCACATCAACCAGCTCTGACTGGGGGATTCCAAGGCGCTCCCAGGCCAGCGAAGAGATATAATCCCTCCACCTGGTCCTAGGTCTACCCCTCGGTCTCTTCCCAGCTGGACGTGATTGGAACACCTCCCTAGGGAGGCGCCCAGGTGGCATCCTTACTAGGTGCCCGAACCACCTCAACTGACTCCTTTCTACGCGAAGGGGCAGCAGTTCTACTCCGAGTCCCTCCCGGATGACAGAACTTCTCACCTTATCCCTAAGGGAGGTGCCAGCCACCCTGCGGAGAAATCCCATTTCGGCCGCTTGTATCCGCGATCTCGTTCTTTCGGTCATGACCCATCCTTCATGACCATAGGTGAGGGTAGGAACGAAGATGGCCCGGTAGACAGAGAGCTTTGCCAGACAGATGCTCTGCGACAGATAATTTAAGAAAAAGTTCCTAAAAGTACAAAAATGTTGTAATCAAAATGCACCCACAGTACCGGAAATAAAAGTACATATTGGCCCAAATGGCCTATTTCAGATTGATGTATTTTAGGACTGAATTACAAATGATTTTATAGTGTTGAAAAGGGGCTCTATTATGCATTTTTGGGTTTACCCTGTAGTGTGTTATAGGTTTTTGTGCATGTTGATGTTCTGCAATGGCTAAAATCCCAAAGATCCTCTAGGAATTTCTCCAATATTAGAAAAATAAAGCACTTAAAGAACATTAATGAAAAAATGTCACTGAAAAATCTCATTTTTTAAAATAAAACCTGAATTTGATAAGTTATCAGATATCTGTAGTAAAAAGTGATAAAGGAACAAAGAACTGAAACGAGTAGTTCAAAATTGTGCAGGGTAGGGTATGTGTATCAAATCTTTGTATAATAGCTGGTGATCACATTTTGACCCACAACGCATTCAAGCTAATAATTATCCTCCAGCAATCCTCTGACTGCCTCCACTCCCTTCCTGTATTGGCAAAATGAGTCGGAATATTACGCAACACTCGTTCCTCCTTCAGTGTCTCTCTCCTCATGTGTATGTGTTATAATCATCATGCATTCTACACTACACACTACGTGCGCATTTACTCAGCGCACCCATATCCCAGTCGACGCAACCCGACCTCGTGGTGGGATAAGGAAACTTGAGCAAATACAGGATGGGGTGGGCTGGTCTGCGAGGAAGAGAGGGGTGTGTCAGTTTAAACCACATTCCATGACAGCCATATAAATGTTCGGATTCAACTTTCCAAAACTTTGAGGCTGAGACATACGAACCAACCTGACGTTCCATCGCTGATCCAAAGAGGAATACACAGATATAAAGTAAGATTTTGAGTCATACTCTAACCGTTATTTTCGTGGTGTTATGTGAAGTGTACTTGTAGCAGTGCGCGCATGACCTAACGGGTTCTTCTTTCAGAGAGGGGAAAGTTTATCTTTCAGTTGCGTATTAGAGGATGATCCTCCTCAGAGAGAGGCTAAGATCCCTAGAGGACAGAAGTACACATTTAGCGTATCAACTTAAAGAACCGTCATATCAAAACGTTTTATAGGCTTATAACAAGTCTAAGATAAGACTGTAAGCAATTTAACATCTGGTCTTATTCCATAGGGTATTATTTGTTTTTATTGCAATTCGTCATCCTTCATTTTTCTCATGGTCTTGCCCTTTTGTTGAAAAAATCTAAACATGAGTTCCCATGATTGGTTTCCATCAGTTCGTAAGAGAAAGTGTTCCCTTTATATCTCAAGAAGTTGTTTTGTTGTTTTTGAAAAGCTTTTTTTCATTGACCACATCAATTAGTTTTGTTTTTTATTTGTATTTCATGCTTTCACTGCAGCTGATTCCCTTTTACTTCAATATGAAGGATGTGCACTGCATATATTGATGTATTTGTTATGCATGCGATGTGTGCTGTGACATTTCTGTATAAAATCAATTCATTAATTTGACACCATGGGGAAGCAAAATCACCAGACAAAAAAGGCCAGTCCTTTAAAGCCACTGTTGTTGATTAGAAACAGTGACTTGAATTTAAAAAGCTTATCTTGGGGCCCAGAGGGCATGCCAGAGGTGCTGGCATGCCAACACAAACTGACTGAAGAGTCAGTGCAATGATCCAGAGGGAGAGGCCACAGCATAATGAAAGAAGTGATAAACGATAGGCAGGGGAGAAAAGATGAAGAACTAACTGTTGTTTCAAGCTTGGCTGTGTTACAAAACCATTTAAACTTGTGCATTAAAGACTGAGTGAAGAGCAGCCAAAAATGAAGCTTGTAGAATGGCTTTGCATGGTTTAAGAGGGTTGAGTGGATGACTGTAATTGGGCAATTTTAGGCCACGTAAAGTGCATTAGTGAGAAAACTTGCCATATTAAAGTCTGTGAAGACACATATTGACAACAGAACTGCCTGAAAAGCTTTTGTTTAGTTGGTACATTTGAAAATATTTCAAATATTTAAGAATATTTGATTATTTTATTCGCCCAATTTAAATTGTATCTTGCATTTTTATCTGCGCACAAATATAGTCAATTATTGTCTGAGTATGCAGGCAAAGGAATGGAAGCTCCATTGTTTTTAACACACTTAAATTAATTGCTGTGAATCTCAAATGTATTGATTCTTATCATGCTTATAACTTGATTTCAATGTACATGTTGGTTTCTTAAAACATATATAGAGGGTTGAGTGGATGACTGTAATTGGTCAATATTAGGCCACATAAAGTGAGCGTGACTTTAGTTTTGGGTGGAGATCGTGTTGCAATGCAAACAGCTGACTCCATCCATTGTGAATGTCACAATGATTATTAAAGTTTTGGCCAAATATGTAGAGGATATGGAAGCAGTTAAAGGGAGGGGAATGTTATCTGACCAGCAGATGAACTTAGGAAGTCCAGGAGCTGAAAAAATCCAAAGCAAACTCTAATATTTAGCAGACACAACAGATGGTGCACACACACACAGCCATCCTATACTTTCACATGGAGGTGCCCCTCCCTAACACAACTCCCTCAGCTGTTTGCCCTTTTGAACTGCACCACATAACTTCACTATCACTGCATTTTTTACAAATCCAGTGTGCGAAGCCTGTTTGATACGGCTGTCCCATGCAAATATTTAACAATGAAATCGCTAAATAATGTTGCCATGCTTTATAAATGACTCTAACTGATGCTTGTCTGTATGAAATAGCTGCTCTACCTTTCCTTAGATGATGCCTTGCATCACCCGTGCATCCTTTTTAGCTTAAGTTTGCGATCCAAATGCTAAAGTTTTATATTATAATGAGAAACATAGAGGTATGTGATATTTGCACATATGCTAACTAACCATTCAGTAAGCTACTCGCCTGAACTGATAATATCCAGTTATAGCTCCACCACACCCTAGGAATGGCAATGTGTTTATCTTCTTCAACATTATTAGCTAACGTTAGCTTGTCAAATGTAACGTACAATAGCAGCCTAGTGTTACCTACATAAAATAAGATAAAATGTACTATCCCCATGGATTAATAAAGGTAGAATAGCTACCTATGTTACTTGTTAGGGTTACAGTTAACGTCTTTGGACCTGAAATAATGTCTGTGACTTATTTCAGGTCACAGAAATTCTGGAGTCCCTTTAACAGAAGTCTGAAATGTTTATACATTTTAAAAGTAATCCAAACACTAATCTTTTGACTTATCAAAAGAGTTAGCGTTAATAAGCAAGCTATCTTTGGGAGGTCAATCTTACTTCCACCAAAAAATGCACTGTCCATAGTCAGAAAATATAATCATGCTTCTGTGAATCTCTATGTGACTTGCCAACTCATTTTTTTTCAAAAATGAAATCTTACAGGGCTGGATGGCCACCATGATTATTGTAAACTCTATAGGCTGGGTGTCGTACCATCCTGGAAAATTTGACAGGATCAGCATATGGTACAAATGTGGGCAGGGCCTATCAACCAAACATCTTTTATACATGTTTTATTTAAAAACAATGCAATTTCTTCTAATTAAACTACAGCTCATTACATGTTATGAGTGTTTTACTAGAGCTAACAAAAGTCCTATAGTACTTAAATGTCTTGGGTTGCCTCATACTGTTTTATTTTCATGTGCAGCAACATAGCCGTGTGGCTTTTATGATAAGAAGTTACAGATGTTTAGAAAAAGGAACGGACGGAAAGTTCCCCTCAACCTCCTTTCATAGTAACCACTTATTTTCGCTTGATGAAAAACATAATGTTGACATTTGCTGTACGTGAACATGATTTTAAAATCTGATGATGAGCAGAAAGAACAGGCTTATTTTCAATGTGACAAATGATCCAACTCCTTTGTGATTATTAGAGAACTGTATGAGGGAGGGGATGTGGCAGTGTGATAATTATGCTCATATGATCTGCAGTACTGGACACTTACATCCACAGTCTATGTGCACGCACAGAGACACACACAAATTACATCATTCCACAACAGTTGGGGTGAGACAAATGGAATCCAGCTGCTAGTAGGAGGTAGGTTAGATTGCTCAGGGAGTGTAGCCGACAAGTACGAAAGGCTGAATTCCCCCGAATGCTTTGAGAAAGTCTGACGGCTGGGCAGAGTGATATTCTGGAATGTGGTAATTGTTGGAAAAAGTGAAAGAAATAGTGCATTTGCTGTTTCATGATGAGGAGATAGGAGAAAAGGGAGAAGTGGAACTGGAGACTTTTTCTGTTGTATCAGGTTGTTATGGATGCAAAATCCTGGAGAAATGGAACATATTGTAGCACACTGCCAAAGACCTTACCGTGTGAACATTATGTGTTTTTGACTAGTTTGCAATGGTGTTGAGCTTACGACCTTCAACATTATTTGACCTTTGTTTTTTTTGCAGGCAGGTTTGGCTTATTTTTTTGTATCCAATCACCCCAATAAAGATGTGGAAAAATTATGTTTTTGGGCCCTCACATCATTAAATTAAATCCTTCAGAGATTCAACAGCAGCATTTGTTTGCAGAAACAATGTAGGTATTACTCTGGAAAAACCACAATGCAGTCACAGTTTTCTTAAATGAGTGTTCCTTTTATGGAGAAAGGTTCCAATAAAAACTGTTCACAGCAAAATGTTTCGAAACATGATGAATAATACATAACTATTTGCATTGATAGATAACACAAGGGCAGTGTTTCCTAAGTCCACTAAATAGGTCCACAAGTGAACGGATCACAAGATGATTAAAAGGATGTTTAAGATGGGAGCTAATCTGATAGATACCCATTATTGTGTTTTGTTTTCCTTAACACCATTTACTTTAGGGAAAGCGTTATCACTTTTATGACCTATAATGGTATCTGCATACTCATTACGAAACTTAATCTTCCAAACATGTCTCCCTAGAATGCCAGGTGAGCGATTGTCAGTAAGAGGCATGTCAGAGGTGGGGCGTTTCCCCGGAGCAGCCCCACCCACCAGGGTGGAGCTGACCATTCAGAAAGATGGGGAGAAGAAACAGGAAGAGGGAGGCTCTCGCCGCTGGTTCAAGAAGATGTGTCCATGCTGCTGTAAGCGCCAGAACAGCACCTATGATGTTACAGATAAGGTGGAATTTGTCAAACCCTCAGTCCCGACCCCGACCCCAACCCCGGAGCCTGCAAAGCTGACGGTTGAGAATGGAGAGGCTAAGGAAATGGAAGGTAATAATGTCACTAACATCACCCCTACAAATCCTCATGCGGACACATACTTACATTTTGACCTTCTTTCAGAAGTGAAGTTGTCAGTGTGTACTGTGGACCTGCTGAGCTCCAAGACGGGTCAGAACAGAAAGGAGCATCACACTGACCTGTTTCAGGAGGATGAGATGATCATCCGCAGAGGACAGACCTTCCAGATAGAACTTGAGCTCAACAGGCCCTTCAGTGCTGACAATGACCAGCTGCACCTGGACCTGAAAACAGGTATGAAACGGATTGACAGTATCTATAGACGCATGTCCTCATACCTTAACAGAATCTAAAATGAATATGATAAAGAAAGGTCATCAGTATGATCTTTAGGGTAGGAGGGTTTAAGATTACAGTACACTAGTAACTTTAGTAATAATCAGCTGGCATCACATATCGTTGTGGTTTGCATCAAGTTCCCTCCTGGAAATAAACAGGATAAATTATACATACAACTCAGGAAGTAAAACAATAAGGCAAAGCAAAGCATTACACCATAACTAAGTCAATATGTTGAAAAAACCTTAAGGGCCAACGGTTTTATTTATTTGGGAGATTCACAAGGGAGTTTCTTTTATAAAAAAAAGAGGAAAAAAAGGTGGCAGCAAAAGCAAAGAGACCCGCACTTCAAATTGATACAATGAGCCAAGCTCCAAAAACTGCATCCCACATTTCTCATAAAGCAATTCACAGGGGTTTAGTTAGACCCACCCAGTCTAGTAAATGCCTACTTTTTCACATTCAAACCCCAAGTATGTTGATCCTCAGTTTTTCCCAACCACAGGGTTTCTTTCAGCATAATTCAGGGGTCATGTGGATAGTAGAGTACATCAATTAACTGGAAAAGTCAGAAATTCTATTTTTAAAAAGAGTAATATTCTCATATTTAGTGAATAATGTATTTAGTTATTACATAATCATAATCTTTTTTTTAAATTCTGAGATTATAGTCACAAAACAGAGTCAAATTCAGAAATATATACATTTACAATCAATTCTGAATACAATCTGAGAAAAGCAATCATTTACCACATTAACAAATCTCAAACACATTTTTCATACGTCTCTATAATCCTCTTCCTTATATTAGTACTTTCCATAATAAAAACTTCGGAGTCTCCAGTTGTCGTGTGAAACCCAGAGAAATTATAGACTGACTCAAAACAAAGCATAGGAAATCTGCTTAAAATGCCACGCATAGATTTCACATTTAAATCGAGCAGCAGTTCAAACATAGCTGCAGCACAAGTTTTGGATTCCATCCATCTTCCCACAGTGTTTACAGCTTCCAGACTACTGGACACTGGACACCTCGCTCTGGTATTTACAGGCCTCATACAACAACCATCCACTGCACACTTGGGATTAAATGGCCCTTAGATCACCAAAGAGAGACTTGTTTCCGTCACTGCTGCTTAGAGAACTGCTAGTCACGTAGAAGGATTTGCGCAGATAGCTATTGGAGCCATCCACATTCGACAGGCTACGATTACCTTTGCTTTCACAGTCCCTTTGGTTGCAAGAACGTTTAAAGCACAGCACTAAAAGCTGGGATATGTATTGTAGTATCACTCTAAGCTGTTATTTTGTTCAACCTGGATGGTGTATAACGATACAGAGTCAATTTTCCACAAAGGTGAGGTCAATTGGGTCGAAAACAGAGTGTTTTTCATTGATTTCCTTTTGTACGAGTCCCCAAGAAGTCTTAGCTGAGGTCGGCTAGAGAACAATGGTTTCTTGATAAACTATACTTGCTTGGGCAAATGGCAACTAAAGCCCAGCACGGTGACACAAAGCAAATAACGCACAGGAAAGCCACCAACAAGTCTTAAACCTGTTAGAACTCAATTTTAAGAGATAGTTTGCACAAAGTTGTTTTCCTAGTTTGTTAGTCAAGCAACAAAGTACGTAAAAAGTAAAATCCAAGCTTGTAAAACACAAACAGATGTGCTTGGCTTTCTGCAGAGATGTGTGTGTATGTGCAATGTCAGAAATGTTGTTTACTAAGAGAAACCATGCCCAGGAGGGTGAAGGGCTGTGATGCATAACTGGTTTGCAGTTGGCATGGTTGCGTCATCCACTGTGGCAAAAGACTATGACGTGAATAATCAAGTTCACTACTTTTCCAGCTATATGTGGCAATGAAATCCTTCTAATGCCTCTTATGCTCTCTAACCTTATTTAAATAAAAGATTTCAAGGATATCTGAACATTGGAAGCATTGAAAAGCACATTGTTCAGCTGCACAACAGCTTTATGGTAGCTCTAGTGGTTCATAGCAAATCAGTTGCATGTATTTAATTTGAATATCCACATATTGCACATTAGTTTAAGGACTACTGAATATGGTACAGTAGAATAATAGTAGCACAAAAGTGTTGTAATATATATTGGCCTTTGTTTATGAAAACGTTTTCTTTTGATTTCTTACTGGAATAATGCTACAATTTGACTCAAATAAAACCTGTGTGCTGTAGGTCCCCTGCCCCTGGTGTCCAAAGGCACCCATGTCATCGTCCCGCTGGTGGATCACCTGGAGGATGAACGCTGGGAGGCCAAGATTGTAGAGCAGAACGGCAACAAGATCAAGCTGTCCGTCAACTCTCCAGCCAGAGCTGTGATTGGCCTGTATGGGCTCACAGTGACAACCAGCACTTTGAAAGGCGAGGCGGCAAATACTTTCAACTCCACCAAGAACATCGTCATGCTCTTCAACCCTTGGTGTGAAGGTAAGATTGGCAGTGGTGGTTGCACACAGCGCTGAAGGTGTAACACAAATTGAGGGCAAGGAGGAAGAAAGACAGACAGACAGAATTACATAAAAAGTTTGGTATAAATTGTATATCTGGCTTGACTGTTAGCTTGAAAAAGTACATATTTTACTAGTAGGCGAACTGTCTAATACAGGCCAATTACCAGCAGAACATAGCTGCTGTATTATGAATAGCCTCAACATTCTGATAGCAGGTGCTGGCACACTCAAGCTCACAAGCTGTGAGAAGAGTCCAGATATAATTTAACACATGGGTGAGAAAGGCTAACTCAACCCATGAGCGTGTTGCTGTCCATCAAAAAGCTACAGCTGTGTAACTATGAGGGTTATGTAAGACCACTGGCTATGGTTCAAGAATGCTAGCACACTTTGTAGTATGCCATTTTTAAACAAGTATGGGACCCAAACAGACTGCGTAGGAAGAAACAGACCATCAACAGCCTCACTTAGGACATGTTTATATATAAAAACAGGATATTTAACCTTTGCTTATGCATAAATCAAACACTTGTATATCATAAATACTATACTTTTTTAAAGTCATAGATAAAAGCAAAAACTGTAAACACAGAAAGCAGAAGTAACACCATTGGTGGAAAGGTTATTTTAGGCGACCAAAATGTAACTGAAACACACTGTGAAAGTGTAAGTAACATTTAAGAAGGAAATACCCAAGCAGGACAACTCCCTGGTACTGACCAGTAATCACAAAGTAACCAAGCACAAAAGGAAACTCATCTCTTATATCTATTTTACTCCAAATGAAACCACAATTTAGAAAATGACCATCATGCTTTATTTCAGAAGACTTAAACTAATGATTGAAAGCATAAACTCATTAAGAAAATGTTTACTGACTTGATAATTCTGTCATTTTCTCATAGACTTCTATACAATCTGACTTCTTTTTGTAACGAGTGGTGTAACCCCTGCTGGCTTATTGAGAGGAAGCATATTTAAGTCTCTTTTAAGGGTTGCTGACTGTTTTTTCTGTTTGAATTTTAAAAAAGAGGTCAGTCTTATTTTTTAAATAATATGCATAGTTTTTGTTCTCGTATTCAGTTAATAAAGCCTTAGGAAATGAGGTCCATTGTTTATCTGGCTGAGTTCAGTTTTCTGAGCATTGCAAACTATCCGCACAGGATATTTGAAAAAATATATATATATTTGCAACACCAGAAAAACAAAAAGAGTTGGACCTGGATTTGATAAAGAATAAAATAAATGGTCTGTCTTCTATTACACTGTTGCTGCTTTTGGCAGCGAGCCCAATCTCTTCTTCCCTCTTTCAATCTCTTCTTCCCGAGACCAATCACTTCCTCGCGCTCATAAAATTCTAAATCCTACAATTACTGTATGAAATTGCCATGGGGCAAGCTCACAGTAATCCTGCAGCTGGTGACAACCTGTCCTCGCCCTCCCTTTTACTGCCTCCATGTGCACTTCCTGACTTTAAATGCCTTTCCCACCGCTGTTCTGCTCCCTGCTTGCTATCTGTTGACCTGATTCTCACTGCACTGCTCTGTTTTCTGTCCTCCCTCACATCCTCCTGTTTGTGTGTCTGTTTATCCCTACATTGCACTCCCAATATTCAGGAAGAAGTGGAAAACACAATCATATCTGCTGCCAGATGCTGTCAGCTTCAGTCTCTACTTTCTTCTGTAACATTTCAAGACACTCTGTTATGCTTCACTCCCACTTACGCCCTCCCCCCTTTCCCTCCCAGGCACAACTTCCCCTCTTTCTCTTATTCCTCCCTCATGACGTTGTTAAACCTCTTCCTCCCACTTGTTGCAACATTAAAGGAAGAAAGATTAGGAAAAACAAAGACACAGATTTTTGAAATCAGAGGTGCAGTGCATAAGTCTGTAGGGCTGATGTCACTCAAAACAGGCCGTTTCCCATAAATGAACTTGGGCCCCACTGCAAGGTCCATTGAGTCATTGTGTTTCCTCATCATTTCCTGGCCTTGGTGATCCTTTCACACAATTTGTGAAAAGAAAATGACATTCCTGAGTCGTTGAGTCACTGAAGAGGTGATTAAAACATGGATTGTGGGTCATTTTCACAGAGAGAGGAAGGCAAAATCTTAACACTGAGTCTAATCCTTGAAAAAATCATAGTTTTACATAAAAGTGTCTCTTTTTATTCCTGTTGAAGTTTAATAGGATCAACTTACGTCAAATGTACTGTTTAAAACATAGGGGAAACGGTGAATTCAATGATATACATTTAGTATTATTATACTAGATTACTGTAATCTAATGTCATCATGTCTTTCCAGAGGACACAGTGTTCCTGGATGATGAAGAGGAGAGAAAGGAGTATGTTCTGAATGACATCGGGAGGATTTACTATGGCACAGAGAAACAGATCGGGGCCCGCACATGGAACTTTGGGCAGGTACGGACAATCAAAACAAGATGGGACTGGAAATGACTGAGTGCTTATGGTTTGAAATTATATCATTGTCTAGGCACTCTGCCCATTTGTTCCTAATGAAAATATACATCTTTAAAACAGGGTCAAAATATGTTTTATTCTTCAAAAATACTAAGCAATTTTGTTTATTTAACATTTAATACAAAATATAAACAGGATTGTTTTGGGACTATTTTTAAGTGCGGATACCTACAACTACTAGCACATTTTGGCTTTATTTACTATCAGTCGCAGATGCTTTATGTTTTATTTCTACCACAAATTCTTCTCCTATCTGTGTTGTGCAATATTTCTCAGTTGGTGTAGTTATTGTTATTAATGTTTTAAAAATAGTACATGTCTTCAATTTGTTCCCTAATCATATAATTGAATCCCCATTCGAGTGACCTGCTGTCTTTTGCTCAGGATCTGTGTTTCTGTTTGTTTTGGCTGTAGTTTCATGAGGGAGTTCTGGAAGCATGTCTGTTTATCCTGGAGAAGAGTGGCATGCCTCCATCTGGTCAAGGGGATGCTGTCAATGTGGTTAGAGTCTTATCTGCCATGGTGAGTTTTGATTCATATCAATATTCCACTATCTCAGGATATTAGAAATATGGAAGTCATGAGTCCAAGTCCTTGAATATGTTTTGTTAACTTTTAAAGGTACTGTATCTCTGTGAATCTTGCTGTTTCAAAGCCACCTCCAAACTGCCAGGAATGCAATTGTGGTGGTGTATAAATGAGGATTCATTTGGAATTCACAGTGTCCCTATTTTCTTTTCAGATAAATGCTCAGGATGACCTTGGGGTCCTGGTGGGGAACTGGTCTGGGGATTACTTTGATGGAGTATCTCCTTCTGCGTGGAGCAGCAGTGTGGAGATCCTGAGGAAGTACCACTCCTCCAACGGCACACCTGTGTCTTACGGACAGTGTTGGGTCTTCTCTGGGATCACTACAACGGGTTAGTATGAGAAATAATTACGGATCATATAATGGAGTGTGACATTGTATGTTAGTGGAGACAGGTTGAGCTTGTCAAGTGAAAAGCTATAGTTTGGGACAGAGGTGTGACAAGAGACTCCTCTATGTGTTGTTTGTGTGCATGCCATATAGTTCCCAGTGTTCACGTAAATTTGATAAACAGTCATGATGAGGGGCTCTCTGTCTATCAGGCACTTTTCATTAGCTCTCACTGCTCTGTAACAGAACACTTCATTCATTGTGCATGCATGCAGAGGCGCTCACAAGTTAGCTAGCTGACCTTAGCACCTGATAGCAAGCCATAGCTCATCTACACACTCATATAAATACTTGGGATAGACATTCCTATCATACCTACCACTTTTCTCACCAATAGAGCCACATGTGTTGCTTTCAGTCAAGTTCCATGCCACCATGCAAGTGTCATCATGTTAGAAAAGTTATTGTGCTCAAGGTTTTGCCAACAAACAACAACATACAATTATTAACTAATCTTCTGAACGGAGTTCTAACAAATCTTTCTCTGTCTGTTTTTTTTTGCCAGTGCTTCGGTGTCTTGGCATACCCGCCCGCAGTGTGACCAACTTCCAGTCTGCTCATGATACGGATGTGTCCCTCACCACAGATGTGTATTTAGATGAGGATATGGAGCCAATCGACTACCTCAATAGTGACTCTGTGTGGTAAGACGTGTAACTTTACCAGGTCAGGGCACCATGCTAGAAAATGTGCCTGCTACTAAATCCACCCCTTATGAATGCACGTTATATTTAGATGTCCTCTAAAAGCAGTCCCTTCTAATTTGAGA
The DNA here is from genome assembly GCF_036324505.1 of Eleginops maclovinus. NCBI lineage: Eukaryota > Metazoa > Chordata > Actinopteri > Perciformes > Eleginopidae > Eleginops > Eleginops maclovinus. The sequence continues at coordinate 8,483,277 of NC_086354.1, forward strand.
CATCATGCTTTTTCAGTTGTTTACAGCTCCTAGTGTGGATGCTTGTCTGGTATCTCTCTGCTATGTGGTACTGTAGTACTGTTTTTAAAATGCCTCTAGAAATATTTGTGTCATCTCTTGTTTCTCCATAGCAAAAGTTCACCATGAACTTGTTGCAGTATAGCCAAATGTAGCAGTGTTAGTTGCCTTCATTTAGATCAATAATTCTTGTAAAATGTAGGACCCTTACGAATTCCTTATTATTGTTCTATCTTTTTACACCATTGTATCAATAATAAAACAAACATGTGATTTTACTTTTGCTAAACCTGTACACGTTCGATTTGTAAAACTATAGTACAGTAGCCCAAATCTGAAAGGAATAGGTTTCTAAAAAATGTTTAAACAAAGAATATGCTCTGTAATCTTTAAGAAATACTTACATAACATATTTGTGAGATATATTCTTACTTGTTTTCTTGTTAAAAGTTAGACAAAAAGATTGATACTGCTTTTGTGTTTGTTTGTTAAAAAATAGGCTAAACTAGGAGACAGTTAGCTTGGTTAAGCTAGCCTGGTTTTATCCAAGAATAACGCAATCCGGACACCCAAACTTAAAACTGCACTGAAAAAAACTGAAACTGACTTTAATGAAATTTGAACAGATTTCACATAACTGTATTATGTTGATAAAAGCGATAACATTAAGTTTAAATAAAAAAATATTACGTTTTACTTAATGATATAGCTTTCAACGGCCTTATACTGTTACGCAATTTTTGTTTCATGTGCTCTTTGGAATACGGAATTAGCATATCTAAATATTATATTTGCATATTTAAAAAAAATATATACATTTCTGTAAATGGGACCTCAAATAAACATAACATTTTAATCATCCAGGAACTTTCATGTATGGAATGACTGCTGGATGGCGAGACAGGACCTGCCTCCCGGTCATGGAGGCTGGCAGGCTGTTGACTCGACACCCCAGGAGACGAGCCAAGGCACCTTCCGCTGCGGGCCTGCCTCCGTTAACGCCATCCGCTCTGGCCAGGTCTACCTCAAACATGACACGCCATTTGTCTTCGCTGAGGTGAGTGCTAGAAATTGACAGAGTCCAATGTTCTAAAGTTCTTTCTAGATTCATTTTTATACAACACCTTGGTTCAACTCCTAATCAGTATGAAAGGCAAACATCTCATGTAGTTCTCGGTTATTGTCTATCAGGTCAACAGTGATAAGATCTACTGGCAAAGAAACCAGGACGCCGGTTTCACGCAGATCTACTGCGAGAAGAAAGCTGTTGGCCACCACATCAGTACTAAAGCAGTTGGCTCTGATGAACGGGCTGACATCACACACCTGTATAAACACCAAGAAGGTACTGGAGATAATTACTTCACACTGCCTTGAACTACCCTAATATGTTATGATTTAAAGGTCCCCTATTATGCAAAATGCTCTTTTCAATGTCTTTTATACTTAAATATGTGTCCCCGGTGTGTAAGGAGACTCACAAAGTGTCAGAAAATACGACCCTCTCTCTTTTCCTCCTAACCCACATCTCTAAAAATGGGGGTACAAACGGGCTGATCCAGATTTGCTTCGGTTATGACGTCATATCGGAAATGTGGGCTGGCTTTACATTGAACTCCTGGCAACGTCCCGTCCAAGTGACACGTCCCAATCTATCATCCCCCATATACAGTTGCGAGCTGAAACCCCTCCGCAGCACCTCTGTGTGTCTATGTATTCAGCAGGATGTCTGCAGGAGGGACTTATAGTTATTGTATAAATAATACATATAATGTCTCTGTTCTAGTGGTAAACACTGAGAAGTGTTTCAGAAATAATGCTTGATGTGGTTTGGAACATATGGGATTTAATCACGGCACCGTTTAACTGAGTATCTTCGTTAGAAACTTCTCTCTTCAGACAGAGAGCTGCACGCGCTCCAAAGGGGCGTGGCCCGCTTCAGCTCAGCTCAAATTTAAAGCGACAGCCACAGAATCAGCACTTCAGGAACAGGGCTGAAATAGAGGGGTACGGGGCCTGCTACAATCTGAGTGATATTTTGAGCAAAACACTTTACAGACAAGTTTTGTATTGCCCTACAATATATTGTTGAAATATAGAATAATAAGAGACCTTATAATACTATCTCTGCTGCATAGATCATTTTGCTGCACATTCCTCTTGTCTTTTCACTGGCTCATAATAATAAAATATGTTTCTGTTTGCTCAACGTTAAGCACCTTGTTCCTACATAACTACAAATAAATCCTAAAAAATCAGACAGAATCAGATCCACTCACATTCTCCTCCCACTGTACCAGGTTCGGAAGAGGAACGGATAGCTGTGGAGACTGCCAGTCGTTTTGGCAGCAAGCCAGATACTTACTCCTCGGCCCTTGCAGAGGATGTGTCAGTGGAGGTGAAGATGGAGGGTGAAGGGCCCAGGATGGGTACTGATGCCAAGCTGAGCATCGTGGTGAAGAACCTGAGCTCGCAGCCTCGCCGCACCACTCTGCATAGCCAGGTGGCTGTCATGTACTACACCGGTGTGCTGAAGGGCACCATTAGGAAGGAGCAGATGCCTGTGGAGCTCCTGCCCAATGAAGGTATGGCTTTCCACAAAGCTGCTGTAGTCAACATTCTTATACTAACAGTGAATTAAATGGCTACATATATGAAAGAGGTCACAAACCTATCATTTAACTATGCAGATCTACTCATCTATTCAGCGTTTTAGTTTTGGTTTGTAGGCACACTACTTGACTGTTTCTGTGTTACTGCTCTCATCAGCAGCAGGCAAATATTTTCAGCAAAAAAACACTCACAACTAGACAGTACCTTTTGACAGGCAAAACACAGACAAAGCAGTTGATTACTCTCTCAGGAGTGGGTGGAGACAAAGACAGAGCCAAAAGGAGAGTGGTTGATGCTGTTTTACGTGTGCTACCTGTGCCATAGCAACTTAAAAAGTCATCTCAGTGTGGAGTTTACAACATATAATACAGCAAAAAAAAGGCTGCAGAAGAAAAAACGCTAAGAATATTGAATAGAGCTACGGTATATTTTATTGCTCATGACTTTTCACTTGTATATGAAGAAAGTGTGAATACAGTGGTCTCGCTTTAATGCAATTCAAAGCACCGGAACTGCCAGGGGAGATATACTAATAAGCGACCATGGATTTAACAAAGGAACAAGTTACTCAGTGAGCTTTGAATGTGTCAGGAGAGGCAGTTTTTTTTAACCTTTGGCAAGAGGCAGGCTTGCTATTCCCCCTGTTTCCAGAATTTGTGCAAAGCTTCTCAGCTTAAAAGGAAAGCGGAAGTAAAACTTGCATTGTGAAAATGTAACATACTGAGACGTGGTTCTTTTCCGTATCTATCCACACAGAAAAGACCATTGACTGGGTGCTGCCCTACCAACAGTACCAGAACCAGCTGGTAGATCAGGCTGCTCTGATGCTGACCCTGTCTGGAAGAGTCACTGAGACCCAGCAAGTGGTAGCCAACCAGACCACCTTCAGGCTCCGTACACCTGACCTCAACATCACGGTAGGTTTCAGATTTACTGTATATTTTTTGGATTACTTCTAGATAATTAGCTAGAACAAAAGGAACTCATTTTAAATTCCCCTCTTGCAGCCTTTGGGAGACGCCATTGTTGGTAAGGAGATGGCGGCAAAGATTACCTTCACCAACCCCCTGCCACGTATACTTAAGGGAGTGGTGTTCAGAGTCGAGGGCCTGGGTCTGCAAAAGGGCCATGAAGTAGTTGTGGGGTAAGAACACAAGACACTTCCTTCATCGTCACATTTACCCACCAGCTTTACTTCTCAAGACTAATATCCCACTCCCCCCCCCCTCTCAGTGACGTAGGCGGCCACTCCACAGTGACATTGACCGAGCACTTCATCCCAACCCAGCCCGGACCCAGGAAGCTGGTGGCGTCTCTTGACTGTAAACAGCTCACACAAGTGCACGGAGTGGCTGATATCGTTGTTCTTGAGAAATGAGGGGGTAAATCCCTTCCTCTAATATCACTATTTCCTTTTAAAATATGAACTTAGAGCCTCTAGTTATATGAAAAATGTGCCTATATAAGTTCCTATATGTTAAGCAATTTTGTACTATGGAAGCATTTTTTGATATGAAACTAGGACTAGGCGATTAGAAAATGTAGCATTATTATCAGTATTATTGTTTTTTGTTACTTATAATATTCTAAATCCTGCCTTTGCCCTGAAGTGTCTCAACTGTGGTGATGTATGCGGTAAATGTATGCACAGAAAATTAAGGGCTTTATCTAACATGTGTTCGTATATTAAAGTTGTAAAACTGTCATAATTCACAGACTGTCCCAACACTAATGCATTTAAAGACCATGACCAAAGCATGTGAAGGTTCAGAAATTCATATATTGATTTTGTCATAATGTAAATATTGTATGCGTTTTTTCCTGTAGCTCCTATGAGATTAAAAGTATGTGAAACTTTTTCTTCAGACAAAATGAACCTCACGTGGCTTACATGAAGGAAGGGTACATTGTTTTGAAAGGGAATGATGTAGGAATCTGCACTGGCATTTGGCAAAGGGCACGTTATTATAATTCTGGAAGATTTTGTGTCACATTTGACAGAAAAAATGTGTAAAGTGAAAAAGAAAGTTATTTCTACGTACCAATTAAGGATCTAGATTTCCAAAATTATAAATCCACAACAACTTAAGTAAAAGGTTATTTTAATCACCAGATGCAAATTCACAACAACGTTATTTTTGAAAAACCAACACGTTTCCACCTTTCAAACTCTCTATTTACAGAACCTTAACCCTTAAGCCTTGCCTCACATTTGGAATCGATTGCATCATATCAGACCATAGTGGCCTTAATTCACCTTAGTTTTACCTGCTTCAACTGTTTAACTTGAGCACACGAAATATAATGTGAATGCAAGCATTTCAATAAAGTTACAGTATTTATCTGCCATATCTACCTGGAATGTTATCTTCTGTATTGTACGTGCTGTGATAGTAATAAACCTTATGGGAGAAAATCACCTGAAATCATGAAGTGACTCCTGAGTGTTTTTTCTACTTCCACCCAACATTAAACAAGTCTTTACTGGAAAGAGGGGAACTTTTTTTTAAGTTATAGTGTAATACGGAAATCAAAGAGACAGCAAGTAGCTACCTGTAATTCTCTGCAGACTACCATTTTTTCATTCGGAAAATATGTGTGTTGCAAGAGGCAGGTGACTCAGCTTTCCTTTATTCATTCAAGATAATGATGACCAATTTAAGTACTTGATTATGATATTTTCCTACATGTTTTGAACTGCATGGTGGGCTGTGGTTGACAATGCTGGATGTAACGTTGGGCTCGATTGCCACCAACGTATTCTGATTAATCTCTTTTGTTTAGCTACCTTATTTTTTACGTGTTTCATAATGTTTAATGTTATTTGGAACATTTGAGTTTTTTCTCCGGTCATTATTGTAAAGTACTTTGAGCTTTTTGTCAACAGATGTGGACAAATATTTTTTATGTAAAATGGTTCTGAGAAAAGACAAAATAAAGAAGACTAAAGAACATTTCTGTTCTAACATTATTATAATAATTAAATGTCTTTATAGTTAGCACTGTCAGGGTTTATTCTGTTACTGTGTATAACGAGGGCTTGGAACCAGACGTGAGTGGCATTTTGGGCGAAAATGAGTTCTATATGTCAAATTAAAGGTCTTGATGAGCTCTATCTAGTCGTGCCAAAAAGACGCATCAGAAATCAACCTGTATTGAATAAAGTAACAAAACAACAAAGACCTAACACACAAGTTTGAGCATTGTTTGGAGCCAGAAGGGCGCAAGTCCACTTACGCCCTTCTGGCTCTGAACAATACAAGAGCCTACAGTATTTTTCAGAGCCAGAAGGGCCTAAGTGTAGGTAGTGCCCCTAAACAGCACTAACTAAAATGGAAAAAAATTTCCAGGAAAGATACAAACAAGCTCTACTTGGAAGGATCTCTGAATCTGCCAAAAATGTATGCACTGTATAAAGAGAAATGTGAACAGGAGTGGAAGATTAAACCAGAAAAACAAAGTCTTTATAGAACAGTGTTTGACAATGAGTTCAATCTTGCCTTTCACACTCCGAAGAAAGATGCATGTAAACACTGTGAATGGTACCAACGTTTAGAAGACAGTGAGAAGGCTAATCACAAGGATGAATATGATGCCCACCAGTTAAGAAAGACCCAGTCCAGAGAACAAAAAGAAAATGATAAAAAGAAAGCAAAAGAACATGTGTCATACAAGGCTGTCACTTTTGACCTGGAACAAGTGCTGACCACTCCCTGGAGCAACATAAGTAGCCTGCTCTACTCACGCAAGCCAAGTACGTACAACCTCACTGTGTATGAATTAGACACTGAAGATGTCGAGTGTTGCATGTGGCATGACGGGGAAGGTGGCCGTGGATCTTCAGAGATCAGCACATGTGTTTACAAGTACCTTAAGGAACTTAGTCCTCATGTAAAACACGCAGTTCTTTATTCAGATACTTGTGGTGGACAGAACAGGAATGCTGCCTTTAGCCTGATGTGCATGTATGCTGTCAGCTCACTGCCTCTCTCCACTATTGACCATAAATACATGGAGTCTGGTCACAGCCAGATGGAGTGCGATAGTGTGCATGCTGCAGTGGAAACTGCAAGAAGAAAAGTTTCTATCTACTCCCCTGATGGCTACTACACACTTGTGGAAAGGCAAAAAAGAACAACCCATACAGTGTACATGAACTTGGACACAAGGACTTTCTGGACTTCAAGTCCCTCTCCAACCACTTACTCAAAAACAGAATAAAAGATGAGGAGGGACAAGCAGTTCATTGGCAGAAGATTAAATGGTTCCGCTACACGAAAGAGGAACCAAAAACAATCTTCTTCAAGTATGATTTCACCGCCCCAACCTTCTGAAAAGTGACGGTGGCACAACAGGCAACCAGAGGCACCAGAGGCACCAGAACCACACACCCCAGCTCAATGTATGAAAGTCCTCCAGGGATCAGTGCCTTAAAGAAAAAGACCTACTCACCCTGTGCACCAACGGCAGTATTCCTCACTATTATGCAGAGTTCTATAACACTCTGACAGTGGGCAGTGAGTGAACAGATAGCCTAAGTGAACTGAAAAGTGAAATGCGTAAAAAACAAGAGAACTGAAATTAAACTGTTTGAAATTAAATGACACCAATCTCAGAATGAGCACTGAAGGGAGATGAGAAGTGAGCGGAATTGCGTAGGAAAGCAATGGCCAGGCTAAATTGGAATGAAACTAAATTGAAAAGTCAAAATAGTAACAAAGCAGAATGTGTCTATTGTATACACTATTTTAAATAAAATGAAAAATGAATTACTTATAAAGTTACAGTGTTTTTAACCAATGTTTTGACCAATAATTTCTGCACTGATCAGCAGATACGCCCTATGTGTCTTTAGAAGAATTGGAAATGTTTGGTGGCAAAAAGGCGTATCTGATGTTTTTGCCATATTTTTAAGGTTTTAGAATATGTTCATTGTGTTAATATGCCATAATATTTTTACTTAACTACTAACTCATATAAGTATGTATGTGGTTGCAATGTTGTGGTTGAAGGTTAATAAATACAGTTGATTGAAGTGTGGTCAAAATTTGGTTTTGGCTCTCCTGTAAAGTTTGTCAAATGCCACTTATGCCCCTCTAGTTCCAAACCCTCGATATTTGTATAATATCATATGCTATTTCCAACACAACATTTTGAACGTAGGACTTCCATTTTTTCATTGCTGACAAGCAGAATCTTAAAGCGCAAAGTAAAACCGGGGGCAATTACACTCGTTACTGCCCTCTATTGGATGGGCTACAAAGTGCATCACAAGTGAATTTCTACAGTAGCAGTTTCTTAAATAGGCTTTTATTGTTTACAAGATATAAAATACAAACAGCTGTTTCATACAATGGTAAATATATAAGAGAAAGGCGGGGCTTAGAGGCGAAAAAACGCATACAGTGCTTAATGTCAGGCACATTAAAAAGTGTGAATAAGTGCCATGTGTCCGCTCCGTAACTCAGTGCATCCAGAAAGGTGTGCGTGTTTCACTGTTAAAAAACACAGAAATAGGCAACATAATTTGGCACTGAATAAGGTAGTTAAATTATAACTCCGTATGACCACATTAACAAATTAAATCATGTTAGAAATAAATCCTCTTCTAACAAAATAACTTTTTTGTTTTACAGTCGTCAACATCCTTTAGGCCCATTTTCAAAACTCTGAACACAATTAGCACAACAGCTATCTTTTCTAGACCATACCATTAACAGACACACCTGATTTTTTAACAACAAGAATATGCAGTCAATTAACACATTTCTTAAATACTTACGTTTTCTCTACATACATGTTTACTTACCAAAACTACAGATCTTTCTTGTGTTATTTAAAAATGCTTACAGACAGCATGTCAAAAAAAGGGAGAGTGGGTTACAGTAAAAGAGTAATTATGAAACACAATTGATGTCGTATTGTGTTTGGTACGCAGGTATAAGTCAAAAGTAATGATCTTGTTCAACTGTTCTGATTTACTTAGTGTGATTGATTATGGAGGTGGGTTTTATGTGTTTTAATAGAGTTACAGTATGGAGAGACAACTTAATTGCAATTTGAAATGTATTGTTGGTATTGCGTTATCAACATGAGCAGAAACTAGACTATTTGGCTGAGATGTAGGTGTGCTATTGCTTGTGTTAAGAGTTTTGAAAAAGTAACAAAAATATGCATAAGCATTTGTTAGCATTGTCAAAAATACGGTGAAATCAAGGCAGAAAAAAAAGAGGATATGGCAGCTTATAAATGACAACTTCACTACGATAAAATCAATAACCTGTCTCTATGATTCAAAAACAATTACATTCAAACTCATGTTGGGCTACAGGAAGGTTTGATATGCCCCAACGCAAAAACAACAAAACAGTGCTAAAACCAACACACACACACACACACACACACACACACACACACACACACACACACACACACACACACACACACACACACACACACACACACACCTCAGTTAACAGAGTTGCATATATTTTCCACCACTCTGTTGAACTCCTCTGGTTGATCAGCATACATGTGGTGAGAAGCATCGTCTATCAGCTGCACAGTGGAATATAAAGGGAACAAAAGATAAGAAATACTGTCGTCAGTCATACACAACCACAAAATGAACAGACCAGAATTACTGACATCACAATCAGTCATTAACACTGAACATCCATGACTTACCAGAATTTCAACCCTTAAATAATGAATCCTATAAGATATTTGTGACAAGTTCTCATAATCAGTTAATCCCTAAGTTCTAGTGGACATTGGGGACATATTTGAGCAAATTCCCTAAGGTTGGTGTTGCTGAGATTTCACATTCCTGAGAACACAAGGACAACACGAAAACATAATGCCCATAAGGCACAAAAAACAAATAGGAATTGAATTAAAATGACTAATTTCAAGCTGAATGGACCGTTTCAGTTCCTAATTGGATAATTTCCCCCCTCATGATTCTACTCACCATCACTTTGGTGGGGGCCTGGTTCCTAATTTGGACCACTTTGTCCCCAGAGGAGCTGTCCACCCAGGATCGTGCTCCATACAGCATGGTGAGGGGCATGGAGGGGGGCAGCTGGTGAACACGCTCCAGCATGGGATTCTTGGCCCAGCCCAGAGACTCAGACATGGCCCTGAAGCCCACCTCACCACTGGGAAGGGAAATGGAAAAGGTGGTAGAGGATTGGTTAGCTTTTTGTAGGCTCTATGTGCAGTCATGTTTGCCAAAGGAATTATATTTTCTGCAATGTTTTTGCAAATGGAGTGCGTTAAAATAACGCTTTTCTAGTCATAATATACCCTAAAGCAACTTTCAACACATGCCAGCACTCACCGATTCACACACTGATAGCATATGCTTGTTTGATACTTGGCTACCTGCATCACGGAGCAACACACTTATTCATGGTTCAGAATTTTGCCCAATATATAATTCGACATGCCCACAAGCGAACCAATGATTGATGGATGACAGCTCAACCTCCTGATCCAAAAAACATTCTCATGCAGATTCCCTAAAAATGTAGGCAAAATGTTCATGAAACTTTGTGTAAACAGGAAGAAAGAACCAGGGTTCATTTCAGAAACAAAAAATGATGTTGCACTTTTATTAACATTGTGGAAAAGAACATCTGTGTTGCTTTCATTTGGATTAGAAATAATCGGAAAAATGCATTATAGACTGTTAAAATTCATGTTACCACCACCCTTAATTTGTAGGCCTTATAAACAGCTATCAATGTGTTGTTGAAACGCTCTGAGCAATAAAAAAGGATACGTCTTTTTATTTGTAGAATCTAAGTTGATTCCACATTATGAACTAGATGTAACATTATAGTTCAAATTTGATTGAGTGATGTGTTTGCTTACCTTGGGGTCTGTGCGTTGCAGTGGTAGATGTACTGGGTCATTGTGTCATCCTCGAACAGATCTTCGAATTTCGTTTTGAAATCAGGACGAAATCTGTTTACCAAGCCGGGACCTGAATCAACATCACACGGTAAGATGGTTGGAGTAAAAATGGAACATTACAATATTAGATTACAATTACATATCCTACCCCATGGGCCCGCTGCTCTGATGACAGCCAATGGGTTGAATAGGGAAACCACTGCGGCAATAGCTTTTACCCAGCGCGGAAGGGGGGGCCTCTTGTTTACTTCTGATCCATGACCTTCTTGGGTCTGTGGCTGGGGACGCTCAGGGAAACCCCAGGGGTCCACAAGGATAAGATGTGAAACCCTGCCAGAGGAGAGGACAGTATATATTCAATTTCTATTAACAGGTATCCAAATAAAGTAGTGTACTTTGCTGTCTTTGCGGATACCACCACTAGGAGGCGCCATGGTCTATGGAATTTTCTTATTTTGATTTTCTTTGCTAGCCAGAGAAGCTAACTGGACAATACGGAGGTAGGATTCGGAAAAAAAAGAGAACCTGACAATACATTGCCTTTCTTGCTGAGATTTGCAGATTATTATTATTATTGATTGTTATAATACAGATGTTTCTTGGCCAGTTGCGGTCAGACAGCTACAAGTGACAGCAGCTGGCCAGAACCAGGCTAGCCGTTTCCTCTTGTTTCCAGCCGTTGTACAAAAGCTCACTGGTTGCTTTTGATTGCTCCATATTTACTATACAAACACAAGAGAGCTTACTCCAATGAAACTTAAATCCCAACATGTTACAATTAGCTAAATGTCAACATTATGAATAATTGTCAATAAGCATGGGAGCCGTGGAATATGATTAGCGCAATAGAAATTATGACACATTGTAAGTTGCAATATATATTCCAAACATCTGAAATCATTATAAAATTGATTAAGGTTTAAAATAAATCTATTGATTGTCACTGAAAAATAATGTTGCAGTAAAAACAATACTGAGAGACCCAAATTAAAAAATTTAATAAAGTTCCCTTCAGTGTTCACTACTTACTAAACCACTACCAGCTTTCGGTTCCCCTCATTTTGTGTTTGAAATTGCATCCCCCCCATTAGTAATATTACCTTGTAGGGTACTGCATGGCGTAGGAGGTAGCCAGGTACCCCCCCAGACTGTGTCCCAGCAGTATCATGTTCTCCAGGCCTACAGAATGTCTCCACTGCTCAATAGAGTCCACAAACTGCTTCTCTGCCTGGGTAGCATCCGAGGGGAACGAAGGCCTGGAGCTCCGGCCGAAGCCCAGGACGTCAAAGGCGTAAACTGGCCGTGATCGACTCAGCGCGTCCACGTTCCGGATCCAAAGGCCGACCCCTCCACCGAACCCGTGGACCATCACCAGGGGAGTCTTCAGGGCTAGAGGAAAAAGACAGAAAGAAGTTAATCAACGGTCTTCTGGTGCGTTATTACAGCTGTTGTCTCGGGATAAACAAAAAGTAGGAAGGTACCCTGTTCTGCAGTTTTGCGCACCCCCTTGTTGGTGAGGGTCAGAGTCCATATTCGATCACGGTTTGGCAGGGTCACAAACCGAGACCATACGTCATTCTGGATACCTGTTGTGACCACACATAGAGGAAGTGATTAGCTACATATGGTATATTACTTTGGGGGGTTAAAACATTATTCGATTTTGGTGTATTGAAGATAATAGGCTCTGTGGCAAAAACTAATTTTTGATACTTGCACATTTTAAAGCAGGATAATCTCCATATATTACTTAGACTTAATGATTTTTTTAAGCGAAATGCAATTGCCACAAGGAAAAAAGCTTCACCACTGGTAAGCTAAATGCGGCTAATGTTTGGCGCAATAAATTGTAGTCTCATTTAGTTGCTTTTAACCGCTTTTTTGACACATCATTGGACATTCACAAATTGGTAATTTACTGACACATGTTATGTCGTAGAACAAAGAAAAATTTCTTAAGTTTGGGTAAACCACAGATCACACAAATGTTCTCACTTCGAGAAGAGGGAACAAGAAGTGGTAAAATGCTAAGTCAATTCTGGGTTTTAGGACTCAGTCCCACAATCTGCCTGTCAAAACATTCTTACATGCAAGAATCTTTGACTCTGCAGTCTTTAGAAGGGACATGGATGTTGGACGCCAGGAAGGCCACCAGCTCCAGACTGAACTTGGCCTAATGAGAGAGAAACAGAAGAAAAAGAATGTAGAGATGGTGGATAGTACAGGAATTATTCAACACATGCTTCGAGTTCAAGGGTCAATTCAAGTGTTATCTTTGTTTGCCTGGAGCAAACCGGCCCAGGATTGTCAGACTTCACAGTCATCATGCTGTCAAAGTCAGTGCCAACACCCACAGGAAATGGATGATGTTAAATGTTAGTCATTATAGTCAATATTAATCTTAATATTAATCATGATCACCTCTGACTTCCTAATCCATGTGCCTTATTTTTTTGTATTGATGGCCTTTAGAGGAAACTGTTTTTATTAAAAACCACGATATGTAAGATGTCAAAAAAAGATCCTTCCAAACAGGCACTTAACCTCCTAATGTTTTTAATTCAGAATTTTAACCGCTTAAGTGCCAGTTTCTTATTAACATAATGATGCTGTTATTGTATTAAAATTGTGCATTGGCTTTGAGTCTGCATGTTATTGTAAAAAGGTAGGCACCATAGGTGTGGAAAACTAAAAAGTCTGAAATGTCTTTAACAAGGCAAAAGGTTTAGGATTAATAATCACTGAAATGCCAGGCAGTTTACTGTACCATGCATACAAAAGGCAACAGTTACACAATCGGTTATTGACAAGCTTTTTATTTTCAGGATAGAAATGTAAAAGTTGCGTAAATACAGCCCAGGTGGCTTTCCCCCCGCCCCACTATTTGATGGAGATAGAAAAAGGCCAATCTCACATTTCAATCTCCTGCATTAGCTAATAGACCAGATACACCACCAGGCCTGACACCTGCTCTGCAATCAACATGCAATACAAAATTGCTGAGTCATCCTGACAATTGGCTCACCGTGGAGGGTACTCACAGCTGCTCTTCTCTCTAGTGAACAAAAACGTACAAAGACCTGTTTGACAGGAGTGTCACATTAAGGCATTTTTAACCAGTAGCCACTCCTCTGGTTAAATAATATCCCTTTTATCCCTGCAATACAGGTTAAAGTGAGCAATTCATTTATTTGCCTTTAATTTACTAATTGTTTTCCTTATTTCTGTTATATAAAAGTAAGTGGTAGTAGCAGTTGTTATGTTATATTAGTATGCTATAGTTAAGTGACAACATCTTTATGATTATGTAAGTGAAATGTCAGATGGATAATACAAGCATAAGAACATGTATAATTTATTCCCTATTTGATGTTGGTGAAATAAAACAGCACTATGGTAAACATTGCACGACACCAATCTTAATTTCTGCCTAAATGTGAAAAGTTACATAATAAACACAATCGTTTTTTTGAAGTTTAACAGTGATGTAATTAGACTAGCAGTGTGTTGGAGAAGGTATTAGTAATGTCTGTCCGATTATGTATTTGCGTTACTTACTCTGTTTCACAGTCGTTTTGCATCGGAGCTGTGGTTGTAGCAGGGTCCATTGATTGTCATATTCCGGTGACTACATTCAAGGAAATGAAATAACACGCTGCTCTGTAGCTAGCCTCTGTAGGCTAGTTTTTAATGTTTTGTAACTCGTTCGTTTTTTAAATCAGCTGACCCTGAACAAAGATGGTCTATTACGAAGATGCATCAATTGTTCACAAAAACCACCACTAGTCATTCATATTTCATAATACAAAGTTTGACAGGGCGTTCACAGACAACATGAAGTTATATATTTTTATTTCGTGAATTTCACAACGGAGGAGCTTAGTGTTTAGCTAGCAACAGCAAAACGGATGGGGAGTATACGTAATATTCCGCTGTATCTATGCACAACATCCTCGTATGTGCTTGTGTAGATTAACTATATTTTGTGAAATTATAATCTGATGATTTAATATGCTTCGTGTGATTGAGGGTGTGACTATGTGGTCGATACATTAGGTACAGGGGCCTCCTAGGTCCTAGGAAAAATCTTGAGAATCGACAATACAGTTGACAAAACGATGTCTCGAAATACTGTCCGAGTGACCATCTTTCTTTTTATCACACCTCTCTGTAGCACGGTGGGAGGCGCCAATGGTCCTTTCTACGACAACAGTGCTCCTTTGCTCTTCTCTTTGAGCTACACGGAATATAATATTTGTAACACCAACTCCGCTTCCGGTTTATCAGGACACGTCACTCATTCGACTGAGGAAGGGGACCGGTGCAAAACTCGTTTATTGACCTCATTTGTTCACATTAGACGGAAACAATCATGTCGAACTCAGTCATTTCGGTTATTTCTCGGTTTCTAGAGGAGTACACCACCACGACGACCAACAAGCTGAAGGTGGTGGATGCATATTTGCTTTACATCTTGTTGACAGGAGCTCTGCAGTTCCTCTACTGTCTGCTCGTCGGAACCTTCCCCTTCAACAGCTTTTTATCGGGCTTCATCTCCTGCGTGGGCGCTTTCATTCTCGGAGGTAAATAACTATTCTGCAAATGTTGTAATGTGTTGGCAATTATTCTTATAATGCATCTATTTCGATGGGTTTCAGTCAGTCACTGGACTTCCGGTCCATAAGTGAACGTGTGTGCACAACTCAGCTTAAGCTAACCATGCTAACATCCCATGATTTGAGCTGCAGTTATATAAGAATTAAACAAACAAACGCACTCTCTCAATATGAAAATATAAACTAACATTACTATTATTACAGTGCCTGTCGTCGAAAAATAGTGTAGTTTAATCACCTTACAAAAGCACTGCAAAAAAAAAAGCATACATGTAGGTTAAATAATGATGATTATGAATATTTGTATTGGCTTATGAAGAAGTGAACAAATGATTTGCACTACACACTTATAGAATACAAAGCAGATACTGGTAAGTTAATAAATCCTGTTTACAGTAGAGGAGTTTTAGGGTCAATTTTGCCCTAATCATACTGCCCCTCGCTGCATACACAACCTGTAAACTCGAAGATCTTGTCATTGGAGTAATGCATGAAAAGAGACAGGAAAAATTCAGTAATTACCAAATAGGGGTTAAGAAACTAATACACTTTTTCAAATTGAATACCAGGAAAAACTCTGCAGAAACACACTAAAAGGCCAAGTCTTTTATATTTGATAGCATTTTCTGAAAGTAATTTATTTGTTGAGTTAAAATCTGAGAAGTGAATCTTCTCTTGGTTTGGACAGGAATAAATCCCTCCAGTCTACTTATCAAATCGTAAGTCAGTACAAGTAAAAAAAAAAGGATATTCCATCCCATTTTATGATGTTTTAAAATGTATGAAAATAGACTTAGTGCAATAAGTGTTTATTTATGGGTCTAAAGTGTCATAATAATCAATCCTGCATGTCTTTTTGATTTTTTCTTAGTATGTCTTCGTATCCAGATCAACCCACAGAATAAAGGAGACTTCCTGTCCATCTCTCCGGAGAGAGCCTTCGCCGACTTCTTGTTCGCTCAAACCGTCCTTCATCTGGTCGTGATGAACTTCATTGGTTGAAACCAACGTGCGTCTGCCCCTCAGAAGGTGAGTATTTAATTATCACATGCATTTCTCAGTTTAGAGATGTTTTGGACTGAAATGGCAGTTTTTGATTACTATGCCATAGTAAAGTCTCGATGGCCAGTTAGTTTGAAGAAGAAAATGTTTTGTACCTCATTTGAATACGAGAACATTTCTCTGCAAGATGTACTAGTGTTTATACAAAGAGTCTTTTTATGGGCTATAAATGAGATTTAATTAACTTTGAAGACGCTTATATGGGTTTTTAAACAGATTCTCTCTTATATTGATTTATGTTTTTCAACCAAGTAATATACTCTCTCAGTCACATGAATTATGCTTGGCAGTTCATCACTCTATTCTTAGTGGAATAACTTCAGATAATTAATGTGATAATGTAGACTTCTGTATTACTTCTCACGGGAGATCCACATGATATCGCATATTGCTTTTCTCTGCTAGAAAACAGTGTTATTGAATTTTCCAGACTTGGGGCATACTACTGGGGTTGTAGATATCTTCTACCTATAAGCTTATTTGTCACCAACCCATTAATCTTTTTTAATTTTTTATAGATCACGATGAGAAGATATCAAACCCCCCCTTCAAGACATGATGATTTTGGGCCACTGAGTCACATCCCACCATCAAGAGTGAATTAGTTGCATCTTGTCACTCAGATGCATTACGATTTAATCATTTTAGATAATGATTCATTTGTTGCATACTTTTTTTTATTATCAGAATTTGTAAAGCATTCCCTTTTGCACTGAGAAGAAATAAAAACCTCTCAAATGGTGACCTGGAGCACAATGAAATATTTATTATTTGAATATGAATACACTTGTTTTTAGCAATCTCAGCATCTAAATGTTTTTAATACATGATTTCCTCAAACAGCAGCAAGGAAAGATCTCCATTCTCTCCTACTCTGTTTAAAAAAAAAAAAAAATCTTTGTTCTCAAACTTAAGTATTTAACCTCTAGTGCTCTGTTAATTGACACAATTCATGGCGTGGCAGGAATTTGCTGGGGTTGTTTTTGCCCCAGAAATTTTACCGTCTCTTGTACATTGAAAAACAGACTACAGTTGAGTCCTGAGGCAATGTGAGTCAGGGTGTGAAGCAGGCCTATCATGCCGAGGGAGGGAAACAAGAAGACATGAAAAACTGATTAAAGTTTGCATTCCAGATTTTCTTTATTCTCTTCCTCTGGTGATTTAGTAGCAGATCAGAGAGAAAGTACAAATGAAACAGACTACATCCCTTCTGAAAACAAGTTAACAACAAGTAGTGAGAGTGGCAATGAGGACCTGAAATAATCTAGAGAGTTTGGGGACAAACGTTTATGTAAACCAGTCCCTTCACAAAGCTGAAAGGAAGTTATGTACAGTGGAGGAAATAAGTATTTGATCTCCTGCCAATTTAGTTAGTTTACCCACTTACAAAGAAATGAACAGTCTGTTTTTTTTATGGTCGGTTTACTTTACTTACAAAATCCAGAAATGTACATTAAAGAAAAGATATAAATTAATATGCATTTAATTGGGGGAAATAAGTATTTGATCCCCTTGCAAAACATGCCTTAGGGGAAGGAGGTTATCGGCCAATATTTTACGATACATGGCCCCCTCCATCATCCCCTCGATGCAGTGAATCGCGCTGTCCCCTTAGCAGAGAAACCCCCCCAAAGCATAATGTTTCCACCTCCATGCTTGACGCTGGGGATGGTGTTCTTTGGGTCATAGGCAGCATTTCTCTTTCTCCAAACACGACATGTCGAGTTGATGCCTAAGATCTTGATTTTGGTCTCATCTGACCACATGACCTTCTCCTAAGCCTTCTCTGAATCATTCAGAGGATCGCTGGCAGACTTCAGACGGCCTGTACATGTGCCTTCTTGAGCAGGGGACCCTTGCGGGCGCTGCTGGATTTTAATTCATTACGGCGCAGTGTGTTACCAATAGTTTTCTTGGTGACTGGTCCCAGCTGACTTGAGATCATTAACAGGTCCCTCCTGTGTAGTTCTTGGCTGACCCCTCACCTTTCTCATGGTCATTGATGCCCCAAGAGGTGAGATCTTAGATGGTGGAGCCCCAGATTGAGGGCAATTGTCTTCCATCTTCTAATAATCAAACCAGTTGTCTCTTTCTCACCAAGCTGCTTGCTGCTGGTCTAGTCTTCTATTCCAGCCTTGTGCTGGTCTACAATCTTGTCCCTGATGTCCTTAGACATTAGTTCCACCATGATCACAAGATGTCTTTGGTCTTGCCTTCGGTGGAGAGGTTGTAATCTGAATTATTGACTGTGGACAGGTGTCTTTTATCCAGGTAACGAGTTGACATGAGTGCTTTCTTGAAGCGAGAGGGCTTTTTTAACCGGTCCGTGGGAGCCAGAATCCTTGTTGGTTGGAAGGGGATCAAATACTTATTTCCCCCAATGAAACGCAAATCAATTTATATCTTTTTGTTAATGTACATTTCTGGATTTTTTTTTTATATTCTGTCTCTCACTGTTAAAATAATCCTACCATAAAAAATACAGACTGTTCATTTCTTTGTAAGTGGTTAAACTAACTAAATTGTCAGGGGATCAAATACTTATTTCCTCCACTGTAGCGTGAGTGCATGTCAAGGGATTATGGTACATTTTCGTTTATGTTCTGCTTACTGTTTTTACCGGACGACCATAAAAGACTTGGCAACCAAACTTAAGCGACACACTCGACAAGGTTCGCAGAGCAAATTGATTGCTTGGAATAATTGCTTGTTAATTCAGTGGTTGAGGGGGCTTTGTGAGGAGCTTACTAAGAAAAATGAAGACTGGACCCAATCCAAAGTTTCCAAGCATCAAAATGAAATTATTTCATTGTAGCGTTCCAAATCAATCCTCTGCATTCATGCTGGGAAGGCACTCATCATGTGGATGCTTAGGAGAATAGGTTAAAAAAAAGATGGCTCTGAAATGATAAAAGAAGGGGATAAAAGATGAAAGTTGAACCATATGTTTCAGAGGTAGATGAAAATATTGAGCTGTAGAAAACTTTTAATGTGACTTGAGCTAATAAGCCTTTTTTCTGTAATTTCCATAATTTCATCACATATTGGATATTGTGGAATTTGGTTCGGAGTGTGGTTAAATATTTGTGCTACAGATAATAAGTCCTTAAAGCATTCCTAACTATCCAACTGGCACTTACATGGTTAACCTCTGGAACATCTGGACCCAACTGCATGGTCACATGATTTTGCTGGAAATTGCCTTTACGGAACTTGGTTTCTGTTTACACAAGGGAGATATTTCACTTGGTGAATCTCAAAGTGACGGTGAACCATGCTGCAGCCCTTTCTACTCACCCTCAGCCTGTTACCATGGATCCCAGGTAATAACTGAACTCATGATCCTGAAAAAAATGGCCTTTCTTTGCAGATTATGATGAAAAATAAAGTTCTTAGGTTGTTTAATGTCTTTGATTCCATGGATTTAACAGTGCGCTTCAGGCAAAAGCATTGTCAATATGCTGCAATGTAAACTCATGCTGCGCTTCCCTTTATTATTTTATTACTTTTTTGTGTTAATCGTTTGCTGAATACAAACTATAAAGGCTGGTAATTCTATTTTCCGTGGCAGCCAGAGAACGCTTTAGTGTTTTGTTTTTTAAATATTCTAAGCTTCTGTTCTGCATGCCCTTTAGCAAGAGTATGTTTGATGTTTATTTTCTCAAGGCATGTTTGATGTTTATTTTCTCAAGGCTCCAAATGCCTGTTATATTTGTCCCTCCAATTCTCTATTATAGAGGGGATAATCCAATTTTGAAATATGGAGAGGGAAGCGAAAGTAGGAAGTAGAAAAGTGTTTTGTTAGAATGGAAACCAATACCATAAATGTTGTGAAAGTACTGCTCAAGGCCACTTGAAAACATAGATTAGAAACCTTCACTTTAAGTCATGGCTGAAACTCGAAAATAGTGCTCAACATTAAATCATCTCCACATTCCATCAGCTTTCCTCTGTGGGATAACCTACGAAGAAGAGCTCTCAGTCATGGAAGGTCAAAACCTCACTATCCCGTGTCATTATGAGCCCCAGTATGCCAGCTATGTAAAATACTGGAGCCGGGGCAAGACGAGGGAGTTCTGCACCAGCCTAGCTCGGACCGATGAGTCCCCTTCTGCCAATCCATCTGAGAAGAAAGTGAGACTTTTTGACGACCCAGTGCAGCAGGTGTTCACTGTGACGATGAGCAACCTGAAGGAGCAGGACTCTGGGTGGTACATGTGTGGCGTGGAGATAGGCAGCATTTGGAGGGCTGATGTTGTCACCTACAAAAACATCAAGGTCATTCATGGTGAGTAATGGATGGATTTTAAACTGTTATCTATCCCCCTTGAAAAATAAGTTTACAGTCTATAACAAACATGATAGTAATGTGTAATTATGATGTGGTCTGCCTTTTAAACATACCTTAATGTGTTATGATCTGTCTGTAGCTCTGTAAGCACTTATAAATGATTGTAATGCTTTTTATAACAATATTCATAATTTTAGTCACTGACACACATTCATAGTGTATTATAATTCCCATAGCTATGATACATACATCTTATTTGAATTATAATCACTGTTTTAATGCATTATTACTCAATAATATCAGTTCTTAACTTCAAAGCATCAAATGACCATGTTGAGCAATTCATAACCACATATTATTGCATTATCATGATAATGATAATGCAATAAAGCAATATGAAATGTTGGTTAGTAAATGTACAGTGCTATAAGCAGATTATAACACAATATAAATAAATGTATAATACATTTTAGACACACAAAGTGTTACTTTAAACAAATTAACTTCAAATGCTTAGATTACATATATGTATTTACAGTATATATGTATATATATATATATATATATATATATATATATATATATATATATATACATGTCCTTTCTGTGTTAAAAGTGATTCGGAAAGATTCAGGAAAAAAGACTCTCTCCTTTTGTCTTGATCCATTTGTATAGAAACCTGTCTTAAAATGAGCTGATCAGATTTTGGCCACTTTGTCACAAGGTTTTTTTAGGCTGTGCAACCATTAGCCAATATCCAACCAAGGTAACACCGGCCCACTTCATCACATTACTCTCCTCTAATCCTCCTCTGATCTATTTGGAATTTCAAACCAAACACTTCAGATACATGTTTTGTATATATCTGAGACCTATAATACAGTGGTATGCAAAAGTTTGGGCACCCCTTAGGAAAACCACTGCATCAGTTTGTCACTTGCTGAGCTTTTGAAGCAGCAACTTCATTTTAACATATGTTATACCTTATGGTAACAGAAACATCTCAGTAGTGAAATAACTTTTATTGGTCAAACAGAAACATGTTTATGTGCATTCAAACAAAAATAGGCATGTGCATAAATTTGGGCACCCCTAAGAAATAATTCCATTAATATTTAGTATTGCCTCCTTTTGCTGCAATAACGGCCTGTAGACGCCTCCTGTAGCCACAGACAAGTCCCTTAAGCCTGGCAGGTGGTATTTTGGCCCATTCTTCCACACAAAACGTCTCCAGTTCAGTCAGGTTTCTTGGCCTCCGTGCATGGACAGCCTTCTTCAAATAAATCCATACATTTTCAATGATGTTAAGGTCTGGGGACTGGGATGGCCATTCCAGAACATTGTACCTGTGCTTCTGCATGAATTCCTTGGTGGATTTTGATCGGTGCTTAGGATCATTGTCCTGCTGAAAAATCCAACCCCGGCGTAGCTTCAACTTTGTGACTGACTCTAGAACATTCTTGTCAAGAATCTCCTGGTACTGTAAGGAATTCATGTGGCCCTCAACTTTAACAAGTTTTCCAGTACCTGTGCTAGCCACACAGCCCCATAACATGATAGATCCTCCACCAAATTTTACAGTGGGCAACAAGTTCTTTTCATTGAATGCAGTGTGTTTTTTTCGCCATGCATACCTGTTCATGTTATGACCAAATAACTCAATCTTGGTCTCATCTGACCACAGTATTTTGTTCCAAAATGCTTCTGGCTTGTCCAGATGTGCTTTTGCATACCTCATGCGACTCTTCTTGTGATTAACACTCAGGAAAGGCTTTTCATCACCTTCCAATGAGTCTTTCCTGGTGGCAAAGTACGCTGGATTTGGAGGACGGTGAACAAAACTACAACATTCATGGTGAGTTGTTGTAGTTTTGGAGGTGGTTATGCTTCTCTTGAACAAATAATTTACATCATACAACTGTAGTACTTTCATTATGATGTGGTCTGCCTTAAACATACTTTTAATGGTGTTCTTGACTTCTGATCTCTGTAACTACTTATAAATGATGTGGAATGCTTTTAAACATGTCATAATTTTTCATGACACTTTCATAGTGTATATAATTCCCATAGCTATGTACATACATCTTATTGAATTATAATCATGTTGTAAGCATTATTATCAATAATTCCTCTTAACTTCAAAAGCAATCAAGGACCAGTGACAGCAATTCATAACCCATATTTGATTATCATGATAATGAAGCTTAAAGTCAATAGAATTTGGTTCAGTCAATGTACATGCTATATATATTTTGGAAGAAGACTATAATAGGGGACCTTTAAGGCACATCAATTAAACTTAATTATACCAGGTTGGGTGAAAAGACATGTACAAACACATTAATCCTTAAACATTTAATAACAATCTAGACAAATCACTCCAAAGGAAGACTTAAAGCTGCTGAATGCAGAATATATGCCCATAGGTTTTGAGATCACATGTGCAAATTTAGGCTACCAATTGCTGTGCATACAAAAGGAACTTTGTATTTTTTTTTTTACGTCCTCAAAGCAGGAACTGTAACTTATCTAAATTAAGGATCTCTGCACAGGGCAAACAGAACAGTCCAATATGGCCTTACCCTATTTATAACCTGCAAACGTTATTGTGGTTCCATTGTAGCGTATGTAAATGGTCTGCAAATGCTAAAATCCCAAAGCTACCTCAAGAGGGAGTTTCTCTCCCACACACTCCTCCCCTGCTTGAAACGCCTCCATTGAGCTAATTTGTTTACTTCTGTAACATAGTGACATCACTGCAACAATCGCGCTTCTATTGGCCAGTGCTCAAACACATTGTATATGATTGGCTAAGGGCTGTAATGGGTTGGGTGCCAACTCCCTAAGTCAATGATAATGTTTTTCCTTTTAGAAACGTTCATCAAGTTTATTCCTTTCCTGCAGGTATGACAGTAGAGAACAGCCGCCTGAGTGGGGAAGAAGGGAGTAGTGTCACAGTTGAATGCCAATACAGCGAGAGATACAGGTATTTTATTGCCCCATACATCATTTTACAACTGTGTCAGCTGTATTCATCATCAGTAGTTTTCACTTTTAAGTCAACATTTTTTTTAAAGAGTCAGCAAACTTAAGAAAGATGGTTCTTTGAGGGGGATGATAATACAACAATAATAACAGTAACGTATGAAGAGTTAGAATAAAGCTGATTGCAAGACAGTGAAATACTTAAGCATACTTCATGAAGGGCAGAAACACAGAGGGATATAAATATACAAACACACCTAAATACATACATACACACATACTCATGTACATATTCATAACTAAAGCTAATTTCATACATGCGCCTACATACAGTAATTAGATCCAACCAACCAAAAACAACCAGTATACAGTAAAGTAAAGAAAAACATGATAAGTATTTTGGCCCTACTACAATTTGTTCAATGTCTGTCATTCAAGCTAAACTGTGATGGACAGTAAGCCTTGCTGACTCCCCCGTGAATGTTTGCCAACAGAGACAGTGAGAAGAAGTGGTGTCGGAGTGGAGACTGGAGCTCCTGTCTGTCGGCAGGTTCTGAAGGGAGCTATGAAGATTCTTCAGTGGACATCAAAGATGACAGATCTGGGTCTTTCACTATAACCCTTAAGAAGCTTCAGATGAGACATACAGGCTGGTACTGGTGCTCTGCGGGACTTCAGAAGATGCCTGTGCTTGTGCAGGTCAAACCACGACCCATGACTAGTAAGTTGAAGATGTAACAATTTAAACTTTGTATAAAGGAATGTCGGTCATCCTTTATAAACTTCTAATGAATTATTATCTGTGTAAAGCACTGTATAATTATAAACACTTGCTTTATATCAATAATCATTAGATATTTTTTTCAAAAGGACATTAAAGGTCAAGTATCATAATGCTTTATAACTGCAGCTCTGTCACTGACCCATATCATTTGCCAGCATCATAGTGTATCATTATTCCAATATTTATAATACATTGTAATACTTTAACAATGACATGGTTTGATTAAGTAAAGTTAAGTGTATTTTTGCTTTACTAAATCAAATGTGTTCTTGCTTAGATTAGAGTTCACTCATACCACATTATTACAGGGATTATAATGCATTATAAAGAGATTACAATGTATGACAAAACATGGAATTACACTGTGAGCCTTGGGGAAAAAGGCAATGAGTAACCAGCATTAACGTCTTTTGTATTCAAAATCTTGAAATCAACGGGAATCTGTTGGTGAGCCATTTTGAGAAACCAAAACAATCTCCATAGAGAATAAAGAATCCAAATAGTTGATAAATAATGTTCTGATTTTTATGTAAAGCGTCTTCGAGCATTAGGAAAAGCACCATACAAATCTTAAGTGTTATTATTATAATTCCCTGTGATTTTGTCACTGTGAATAATCGCGTTCACAGGTTTGTACCTCATGTTAAAGGTATAATATGTAACTTTTCAACATTAATATGTCTAAAAACAACTCAACCTATGACATATACAGCTCCGTAAAAAAAATAAGAGACCACTGCAGCATTTTCAGTTTCTCCGGTTTTATTATTTATAGTTTTATCTTTGACTTAAATTCTTTTTCTTTTTTTAAATTGTATTCTGTATTATTGACATCATTTCTCTGTGTTGGAATTCAGCAGACACTGGAATGGCTGCCATACATATAGAGATAAAGATCTAAGAAATATTTGGAGTGGTCTCTTAATTTTCAAGTCAGGTATGTGTTTTGTTGGGTTGTGTACTAACATTATCCCCATTGTTTCCAATCAATGGCTTTCAAACTTACAGAAATCTATCATTTTATTCAAGGTTATGATCCGTCTCATTTTCTAGCCTGTAATATCAACGCATGCCATTTGTACATGGAAAGGGTTGCTGTTGTCTGCCAGAAGTTATCATACATTTCCCTGCGGGTAACTCAGCATCATAGCCATGAACCCCGTAAAGCCAACCTAAATCTGACTAGATCAGATTTCACCATGCGATTTAATCCTGGGAAACCTCTATTAAATGTTGAACCTAGCCTGTGGATATCACAGAAATCCGTGTTCTGTGGCGAGTTGTGGCTTAGATGTTGATCTGACTTGCCAATTGAAACACCAAATTATTATGCAATAGTAGTTAAACCAGGCATAATAGGTAGGAAAAAAATCACAAATATGCAACTATGTAGCCTTTTCTTCCACGTCATATGCGGCTGCTGTAATAAAAAACAGCCCACAGCAGATCAATATGTGTTTGTGACAGATGACGGGCTCATGCGTATCCAGCTGCACAAGGTATCGTTATCACGAGTCACTGATCAAGAATATAGATTTTACGAGCTCTGTGGATGCTCCTACAAACACTCTTTTGCTTATGATAATACATACTGTTTCAGCTATACCATTTTTTTCTTTAGCAGCGTTGTCTGTGACATCCCCTCCTCAGACTGTTGTAAATCCTTTTCCACACAAACCCATCACTAAGGAGTCTTGGAGCGGTTACAGGTAGGAGTGAAGCATTACTGTTAATAAGAAATCTGTTATCATGTTGGACGTCATGTTAATATGTTGCAGTATAGGCCTGGGCTGCTATTGAAGCTGATCTGATAACTGCGTTTGTGTGTCTTTGTTTTAGACACATCTTGGGGTCCTTGCTGGTGTGTGTTTTTTTTATCCTTGTGGGCTTGGCCATATTGGCGAGAAAGTGGTGGAAACGGCACAGTAAGGCAACTTCTTATTTCTTTGAATATTAAATGTAAGTAGAATGAAGCCACAAACCTCCTTAATTCCATGAAACGTGTATTGGATATATCAGAGTAAGATATCTGCATCATCATTTGTGACTTAAAGACCCTGAATATCCATTTCTAGAGCAGGGTCCTGTGCGGAGACAACTTAAGGAGATGGACGCAAGGCGAAATGTAAGCCCCTGTTAAAATATCTGTCACTATTTTATTGCACACTAATTAAATATAAGCACCGTTATCAAAGATATGCTTTAGCGAATATTGTACCCATTTTTTTTTTCTGTCTCCAACAGGAGTACTCCGATGTGGGTGACCTGCAAAATGCTACTGCCATTTTCCTTAACAAGGACTCCCAGGACGTAATTATGTACTGAGCTTCGTCAGTGCAGTGTTTTATAACTGCTCTTTATGCTGAATGTATTTTCTTGTTACTTCACTGCGCAGCGCAGATGCTTTGTTTTGAATATCTTTTTTCTTTTATGCCAGCCCATTTAAAGGCAAGTATTAATATATTTTGTCAGATGTACCTACAGTACCACTAACAAACCTGGGGTGATGTATAATGTATTATCATATCCTTTGTTGGACTGTAAGGGACTTTTGCAGATGTGGGAGCATTTTACAGTTTAATATTTCACATGGTATTTTTTGACTAATTTCAGTTGATTTGAAAGTTTTAGTTTTTACAGTATTAAATACAATAAAACCAATAAATAACTATTTTGATTGAATATCTTTCAGACTTTTATGAATGCATTATTTTACATGTCCATTATACACATATGATTTTCTATGAAGTTTTGTGGAAAGAGAAGGACTGAAGAAAAACAATGAGACAATGTTTGTTGTTTCAGTTAAACCTGCAGTAATAGACATTCAGAAACACGTTACGTGTCAGCTAATCAAAAATGTAATGTTATGCAATGTAATGTACATTTTTAGATTTAGGAGCAATTTCTGTGTCTTAAAAGTAAGCCTATACCTAAGTACCTAAAACCTGCATTCCTTTTAATGACCAGCAGGGGGGAAATCTGAACCTTGCTCACTAAGATAGCTAGCTGGTAGCTTCGTAATGCCTGTCTGCTCTCCAGCCCCAGCTGCAAAAAACTGTTGGCAATGGCCCAAATACCAATAGCGTCTTATTCGTATGTACAGTCGAATGGTCGATGGACTGCAATTCCATAACGCTTGCCTAGTATTGTGTCCAGTCAAAGTGCTTTTACAACACAAGATAGCACTTCCCCATTTACATGCACCATTTACATCACTTACCTCCGATTGGTGGTGGACGACAACTCTATCTCCTGAGCCAAAGCTCCTTCTGTCAGATGTGTGTTCTAATAACCTAATATTCATGTTGGCCTATAGACAACTTGGGCCCATGAAGTTAGTTTTATTATTAATCAAATCAGATGGACCACAGTTTTCCGGAGTCTCATGTGCACAGTAAATACAATTCTCTTCAGATCTAATGATCATATGCACACCAACTGCCCCTTTTTGTTGCACAGAAAACCGACTAAGCAGAACTAGACCGCAGTGTTTACTTCATAAAAAGTTATTGAAATGACTAATTAACATATTTCGATTCAGGCATTTTCAGTTTGACAGAAAACTTGTGGTAGCAAATTCAAACTAAAAGAACATTTTTCAAAGTTGCTTGTTAGAGAAAGGCGCAAGTAAATGAAGACAGAAACCATATGAAGTAGTTCACAAATTAACTCTGAAAGAGAACAGCCTTACATTTCATGCTTGAACTGTTTGTTCTCATACTGAACCTCAAACGACGTGTTTGAATTCTAAATTGAACGGTTTAATGAGACCAAAACTGCTGTGGAACACACTAGAGCTTGGAAGTCTTGGTAATAACATTGTCTTCCCTTCATGTGACGAAAGAACACTTCTGTTGTTTGTGATATAGACAATTGCATTAGGGGTTCCTTTGTGTTTTCATGTTAGGATGTTTGCACCCATGTTCAACCCATTTCTTTCTTTTCAAGACATTTCGTTATTTAGGTCAGCACTGCCACAAGAAATGTAGAGATAACCCGCTTTTATGTTGGATATGGATCTACAGGAACTTAATTGTTTGAACCCTTTTATTCATTCATGTGTACATTTATTAACAAGCATGTTCCGTGCAAAATTCAGTTGTCTCTATCTATTTCACAGAGCAAAACATTATCTGCTGCTTGTCCTGCAACATAAGTCATGCTATG
Source organism: Eleginops maclovinus (assembly GCF_036324505.1). Lineage (NCBI taxonomy): Eukaryota > Metazoa > Chordata > Actinopteri > Perciformes > Eleginopidae > Eleginops > Eleginops maclovinus. The sequence continues at coordinate 8,511,739 of NC_086354.1, forward strand.
TAAAAAAGGGTTAGGGTAATAATCTTTCATTATATCCCATTCCCTTTTTATATTCACCCTTTTGTGTTCTATGCTCCATGTAATACTATTCTGCTCTGTCCTTTTCCATTCAAATGGTTTTATCTTCTGTGGTTGAGTTTCACTGCCAAGACCATGTAACAGGGTCTCATTAATCTAAATGTGTTTCAAGTGGAATCAGTTCTGCCACTAGATGGAGGTCAACCCTGTATGAAATATGTTCATTCTTTTAAATAGTGCTGCAATCTGGAAAAATGTGATGAAAAAGCACAACAAAAACAAAAAATAATACTGGATTGTAATGTCTTGACATTCATACATTTTCTATTCAATATGAAAACATTAAAATTTGTGCTCATACATTAGGAATTACATTTCTGTATATGCTCCCTTGAGTCTTGCCATTTGAGGGCATCAACAATCAATGCATTTGTTCAATCGCTATGCATGGCTGCTGCAGATAATAAGGCATCAGTGGGAAATACAGAGCGCCAGCATAAAGCACAAGCAACTCTTCTACCCCTTCTGACAAGCGGTATGAAGGCCAAGCATTTCTCAAGCATGCCATGTCCTAATTGAATCCTGCGCTATTTTTGTTCATCCAGACCCAAGTGGACAGAAGGATTAATTAGGATAAAGTTAATTAATATTCTTTACTATAAGCTACCTGAAAGCTTGACATGCTTAGAGTATAGGGCTGTTTTGGGGACAATGATGGATGTCCAAACACCGATGTAAAAATCTCATTCATTATAAGCATGTTGTAAAGCATGATTTCATCATGTTTTATTGCATCTTAATTCAGTTGATCAAAGGACCACTGTAAGCTGCATGAGGAAAGAGGAAAAATCCCTCTTGTGTTTCTGTCTTAATGGAAGATTAAAGAAAAACGAAATGAGATGATGGATCCTGTTCAGAAATTGGATCCACAGTTGCTTACCAGAGTGCCTCATGCCGGCTGAGCGATCATGACAATTCTGAGAATGTTGCAGTTGGTTGGTTTGAGTTAAAAGTAAAGGAAGAAAATGTGTGTTTTTCCTTTTACTGAGCAAACATTGCTGAGCAATTTAGTAGTTTGGCTGAGCAAACCTAGAACATCTGAAATCAAAGAGGACCTACAATTGATCCCAAAGGAACTCCACAATGTGCATTGCATATGCTGACAGAATACCAATACAGAAGCAACTGCCCGCTCCCTAGGTCTGTGTAATTTCTGATAAACCATTAGAATAGAGCCGCTCAGTACCCAGAGCATTCATGGCAAGCAAGTCAACGAGTCAATGATGTTTTTCTATTGTGTGACTCATTTGCGAGAACATGAGGGAAATTCTTACAGGAAGGGCCGATTTAAAAATCCTTCCTTAATTCAAGAAAAATATAGAGTTGGGTGTTTATGACCCAATTTTGAACCGGCTACTTGATTACATTGTAATCTGCATCATATCCTGCCTCCTGATGGCTCTACCATGCAGTACAACCCATCGCCTGATCCAAAATGAGTATTATATCTCCTTTTGAGCACTACATGTATGAGTTAATTACAGTCTGTGTAGCAGTCAGTAGTTGAATGGATAGGGAAAGATGAATTGGGTGTAAATGTTTCCAGACAAATTGGTTTGGATTTTGGTTGAAAGCACGTTGGAGTCAAACAAAACACTGTTTTTTATAAATGAAGTCCATTTGTCAAAGGTCCTGGGAATTCTTCTGACAGAAGAAGTTTTAAAACCACAACAGCTTGTGCGATAAGAGGCATTTTTAAAATTAACCTTGAAAGTGAGCATTTCCTTACTGTAAAGCAGAAAAACAATTATAATCACAAAACCATAAACTAAATAACTTCAATGTTTATCTTCATATTCCTGAAAGCACACTTACCTGGACAAAGCAACAAACCCTAAAGGTTAATGTCTTACATCACTAAGGTACTTTAACCACTGACTTATTGAAAGAACAGTTTGTGATAAATCTTCTTCAAGGACACAAGACATGTTCAGTGTTTTTCATTACCTTAACATTCCTAAGTGTCAAAGACATCTAAATACTAACATTTTGTCAGTTTTCTGACATTTAATTGAGGTTAAGCTGGATGTAGTTAATGGTTGCTGAAGAGCTGCTTTCTATTGAAACGTTCTAGGACATTGTCAGAGAAAAAGAGACTGTTTTGACCATTTACTGATGGGCTATGCCAGGCTTCAGCCTTTCAACAGAGGATTGAAGAGGATTGTGATTTTAAATGTCATTGCCAGAGCGAAGCAGCATTACTGCAAAGGGGTCCAAGTGGGTCATGAAGCATTGTGTTTTCCTCATCTGCAGAAAATGCACAGCAATAACAAAGGGCATTGAGAATAAGCAGAAACCTATCGTGCATTTGACATCCACTATCTTTACTTACATCCTTAAAGTAATCAGAAAATAGCTACTCAAATGCTTCGGCCTATTTCTCATTTTAGCAGACAATTAAAATTGAACAAAAAAACTCTTCCACTTTTCAAATGAGCTGCCACCACTTACAGTATACAACTTTCTTCCATATTCAGAGACAGAATAACACCAGAAGCACAATTTGGGGATAGTTAACATAAAGTTGCTTGACTGAGCTCTGCCCTTGAATAACATTAATCCATTATGTGTGAAATGTTTATAACACTTTAAAAATATTGTGAGATTACTGTAACTTTCCTTAGCATTTGACTTTGAAAAGTTTGATGCAAGTCCCAACAGTGCACTCACTGATTTCAAAATCCTATATGACTCCTTGATAACGGCAATTTGCATATAAAAAAACTCTCCAGTAAAAGTATCTAGTTGCCAAAGACTTTGCACTGCTGAAGGATGCTGCATCTACAAAGTTCTGTTAAATTCTAAGCCTTAATATTGTTCATCATTTCACGAGTGAACATTTACTAACTTTAAATATAAAGTACAATTGCTATACAATAACAGCAACAAAAAAAAGGCCTTGAGGATGAATTAACCCTGGCTTTTGCAAATGCTTAGCATCCACAAGTCTTGCTAGAGAAGATATGCCGCAAAAAATAGAAATGCTAAGGGATCAATATCTATTTCATGCTCCTGTTGAACCATTGGCATTTAACAATTTGTTGTTGCAAAAATTTCATTTTGAGCTACTCTGTGTTTAAACGTTGATGTAAAGGTGAGTTTTGGTTATTTAGAGGTGCTTATGATCATTGGTCAGTTATCAAGAAAAAAGTTGACATTTAATTTTATCATGAGTTCAGCTCCAGGCACATATTTTCTGTGACAATGCACTTTTTTGAGAGTTAATGTTTCACTTTCTCAATGCAGAGCTGCAGTGTAGTATACTTAGAAGTGATGTGTATGATTATACAACAATGAATTATACAACATTGTTCTGTATAGGATGTTTAGGTATGCACTTATATAACGGAAGTCATTGCGCCTTAACCCCCGTTCCAAGTGCCTGAGGAATCTAGCAGTATAAGTAACTGTGAAAAACTGCTGACAAGTTAAATTGATTTAATTATTATGTGCCTGCGTAGAATAACCACGAATAATACCCTGTTGCAAAATAAATCCAGAGAATACTGTGAAACTGAAACATTACATCTGAGCAGTTAAACACCCACTCATGTCCTTAGCTTTGTGTTGGTCTCCCCCACATCCTGGGATAATTATCAGACTCCCTGGCTACAAAATGATATCTTTACTACCATGAAGTACTGGGCAGGTATTGTGCAGTCTTAAGAGCCATATTATATTTTTCATATACAAAAAAGCTGAACTACTGCTGAACTAAAACAGTAAAACCAAAAGCCTTAAAACCAAAACAATGAGCTCAAATTTGCATCAAAGCTCCGTGGACATGAGGGCATATCCGGATCAGCAACCCCTTTAACACTATGCATAGTCATTACATCCATTGTAAGTATAGAAATATAGCAAAGGTGTATATTGTGCCCACCTTAAAAGCAATGTGTCCCACAATGTGATGTATCCTTCAAAACCTTTTGCAAGGGGTCTAACAATAATATGAAGTCAGTTTGTTTTTATTTATGTGGAAAACTACAGATGTGAGTTAAAATATCCACAGAATATGACATTCAGAATTTATATTCAAGCGATTTGCTGTTTTTGTTCCATTAAAATATGTTTTTGGTAAAAATGATAATACCTCCATTAAATGATTACATGGTGCTATGCAGGCCTCATGAAACCTTTTTGAAGAATTAGATAATGTGAAAGATATCAAAAAGGGTGTTATTCCAAACATTTTTAATAGAAGTATACTTTGAACATAACTAAATGTACTCACCTTGCAATGACAACATAATTTATATTCTTGTTAACTTCTCTTTGTATTTGGATTAAGTAGATGTTTATGGCCAATGTGTCAATGGTCAGCTTTTGACCGAGTGGGGCAGAGAAAAGCAGCATAACTGATCAGTGTTCTATTGCTGGATACTTAGCAGCTAACAGAAGTGCTTTCAAGGTCTTCAATACTGCACTGCCGTTCACATTTCACTTTGTGACAAGTACTGCTGAGGGATGATGGGAAGGAGGCAACCACCGTGACGGTGAAGGATGAAGGACACACCCTGCTGCTAGATCAGTTACAACTGTGTCACAAAGGCAACTACCGGATTGTCCTATGCGTTATTTATTGTGTTATGACCACTTTCTAAAAAGATGATAACACAAAAACCTAACTTAATGGAGTCAAAGTAAAAGTGAAAAGTAAAGTAATTTAATTTTGCTGCAAAAGTGAAAACGTTTTTCAATTGGGGGGAAAATGGGACAATTGTATTGTGCCAAACAAGTATTAATCAATGTAACACAAACTATAAATGATGCTCGCCTTATCTCAAAAACCTGTCGTTCCTTATGAAAAGAAGTACTTTCCACAGTCTTTCAACTACCCAGCTTTTTATATCATTCTAAACACGTTCTCAAAACAAAACCCCCCCAGGCAGGCAGAGCACAAAAGGGAGTGTGAACTCTGAAGGCATCCTCCTTTTAATGATGGACCCGAATGATGATTGGAGAGTTCAAAGTCTGGGAACCAATGAGCAGTGTGACTGGACTGCACAGGTAGAAACCAATCATCCAACTAGCTCCTGGAGAGTAAACAGGGGAGGAAGAGAGAATAAAAAAAGGAAATGGAAATAATTTCATTGCAGCCACTGTCACACTTTAAAACCAAATGCAATACTTTACATATGCTTTACAGTGATTCCCAAGTCCGACTACAAAAAACCTTGGGCTGAACTCAAGAACCTTTTTATCAACACCGCCCACCATCTTCCAAATGTGTTCATTTGAATAGGATATTATTTTCCACCATTAGTCATGACACGTTGCAGCCTGTTCATTCAACTGATTGTCAATTATAAACACACTGATCTTCCTCAGTGTAGACCCAAGAGAAATAAAAAGAAAAGAGACATAACTCAGAAAATGTAACATAAATCTCAACAATAAATAACAGGTGTATAAATGGTGATTTAAGGACTCAAGGTTCTAATACTGTCATTATACAATACATTTGCGCAATGAAATGTTGTAGCCACAAGCTAAAGACATAATATATACATGTATTATATGTGAATATTAACATATATATTTATATATAAACAATCTTATATTTGTTTTATATTTTGATGTCTTGTAATTTTGTCGAGGAACCTGCGATCTAAGTTTTTCATACGTTACATAATTACACTGTAGTTTTGTACATGTTTGTACATGAAAATAAACCTTTGAATCTTGAATTATATATATATATATATATATATATATATGATTATAAGTATGACTGCAATCACTCACTAATTGAGTCCCTGCTTATTCGCTTGCAACTGACTGAGCAACGTATCCTTATACATATGTATGATGTATGATGAACAGTTATTTCTAATTTTTGGGGGGGTTTTCCAACAAATTTCTAGAAATAAGCTATTCATTCTTTCTTATTTCATCGACCAGTCAAAATAAACTCTTCCCAGGGAACTTTGTAATGGCTATAAAACAAAAAACGACACCACGTTCCTACAAAAGTGATATTACTTAAGTACGAAAGTTCCGTAAAAAATCCATTTGGGTTTCTCACGTGACACAAACACGTGTCCAGTTATTTTGACTTACACACCAACCTTTGTCTTCTTTAACCTAACTTAAAGCATCAGCTCCTTGGTTTTGCTGGGTAAGATTTAGGGTTGGTTCTCTGAGCGCCATCTTGCAAGATTGTGAATTTCCTGGCAATATGATTCTCAGTTTCATCGTAATTTGTTCGTTTTAAAGAAGTTTCATCTGCAAACTTCACAAAATAGTTTTCTCCATGTCTGGGATTACAGTCATGGGTGGACAGCATGAACAGGAGGAGGCTGAGTGCACAGCTCCTGGGGGCTCCGTTGTTCAGCTGTAGGACGAAGGGGGTTTGGCTACCAATCCGAACTGCGTGGAGCCTTTTTGAGAGTGGGTCCAATATCCAGCGGAAAAGTGTAGTCCTAGAACCCGGAGTGCTGCAAGTGCCAATCAGTTTCATGGGGTGATAAAATTGACTGCTGGGCCGAAATAAACAAACAAGGTTGTGTGAAGGTTGAGCGGAGGGCAGCGAGTCTTATAGAATCAACAGCAGAATATAAAAATCGTCAAGGCAACAAAACAGCCACAGGTACACAAAAGAGCAAAGAAGAGTTTTATAAACTGCATGTAACGCCCCTCGACGATACATTACTATGCAACGCAGTGGTCTTCAGTGGTCAAGGGTTCATTTGAGAGCATGTGTTGTATTCTTAACAGCATTTTAAGTTGAGTCCTCAACAATGTGCTCACGGTTAAACCTCTCAGGCGCTTCAGTTTTGTATTAAAACCAATCCAAATGGTCAAAAACAGTAGCACACCTCACTGAAAGTAGGATTTACTGGAGGATTCGCTATTGGCATTTTAGAAATTAGCATTTAAGCTAAACCCACAAAATGTTGTAAATGCACAGTAGTTGTGATAATATAAAATATTAAAAAAATATCACCAAAAACAACTTTGTTACAGTTACAATAGCAAACATCATTTTGTATTATTTAACCCCTGTATACTAATCATTTTCACGTTATGTTCTTTGTGTATATTAAATAGACTTAATTGTTGTGAGACTGGGTAGATAAACGTTACACACACTCAAAAGCAGGAGTACTTATTTTGCTTTGTCATTATTTATATGAATTTCACCTTATCAACTCTTCAATAATGCAAAAGTTGTAAAAATTCTGATTACTGTGAAATACAGGAGGACATATACTCACTATTAAAGACTCATGATTTAAAAAAGAAGAAAAATAAATCATGATAAGGGTAATTACAACAAGTAACCATCAAACATCTCTGTCTGATGTATATGAATAGTTTGCTCCATTATAATTGCATGCATATTGCATTACATTTGATCATATATCTGTTTTGCTCTGATTTTCCAACACTTTTCCACAGGTGACCATTTACTGTGATGTTGGTATTCTGCAGGACTATGGCCATTTGAAGGAAGGAAGCACAACTGGAGAAATTGCTTTGTAGATATCAAACAAGACATTCAAGTGTGGCATGATTCATTGATGTTTTCTTCTCTCTCCACAGGACTCTGCCAGCCCTGTAGGCTTTCTGTAAAGGAGAGGTGTTTCTTGGATTTTCATACTTATTTTGTTTGACGGGCAGAAATTATCATTTTGATCTTGCTTTTCTAGCTTTCAATCATAAAAAAAACCTTTGGATAGAAATCAGATGCTGTTTATTCATGCCTGAAATAAAATTACTATTCAAGCAAGCTATAATTTCTATTGGAAATTGTAATCCAACAGTACCTACTATTAACATAGAACTGGCATCACCACGCAGGAAAGTTGATTGCTGTTTCTACTCTGGATCCAATTCTGATTATTTCGCTGCACAGCTGAATACTTTTGAAGCTGGGTCTGATATATATTTATATTAATACAACTCTTAAATATGAATATATTTGACTGACCTCACAATGCCTAACATCCTATCCACATTATTCATCAAAGCTGCATTAATCCAAAACAAAAATGCAAGGGCGGCATCTAAGTTACATCGAACATTCCACAGAAATTTGCACAAATCCTTCTTCAGGGAAAAGCCATTGTAGAGGCCAGGTAGAACCACATCAATAACTCAGTCCCTAACATCTAATATTTGACCTCATATGGGAATACATTTCCTTAAGTTGAACCAAGTTGGAGAGAGATGAGAACGGAAACATAAAAGGAGGTGGTTTGGTTAAAAGGAAAATACAACAGCACTATTATAACCATGAGTTATCTCTCTTCCTTGCTCCATTCTCATTCTTTATTAGATGTGACAGGATCACAGGAATTCTTATCTTACAACAGAGAAAGACTTAACCAAAAACGAATTAGACAAATAGACACAACACAGCTGGAGAGGGCGGGCAAAATCACAAGGGCCACAGATAATTAAACACAGGTGGACAGAATCACGGGTGGGCAAACAATCACAAATACGTTGTCGGGGAAATGCAAAAACAGTAAGGACGCGAAGACAGACTTGACACAAGGAGTGTGTTTTAACAAAATAAAAAAAATGAAAATACAAAAAACCTGTTTACAATTTGAAATGTGTGTTGCTTCTTCTTTTTTTAATGTATAAGAGTATAACTGTTGACAGATATTCTATTACCCATAATTAAAATCTGTAATGTCCCCCACAAGCATCACATTTTGAATAAAGCTCTACAAAAAGCTTCTCAGAAACATGATTTTTTAAATATTTAGGCATAGAACACTAATTGCATCAGAAATCCACTTACATGTCCCACATACAGAGTGCTAGTGCTTTTTGTGAAATGTAAGGCTTCTTAGTGGGGTGCTTTTAGCAGCAGCAGTGGATTACAACCTTGATTTTGACACTACTGTTATCATTAGTATTATTTCTGCATAATTTTCAGGCTGTTAAATCAATTATGGATGGCTCTAATCAACACGCCTGTAGGTACACTGGTGGGGATCTTTGAAAAATAATGTGGAGTGATTAGAGGAGGTGCATGCTGTATAAAAATGAAACAACAGTTTAGTACTCTCAGCATGTATTCAGTGGTAAGGGCTGTACAAAATATCATACACACCTCCAAATGCCAATCACATTGGACATTTGGAGTGTTTTGCTATAGTGTCCATGGCAACTATTGTAAGCAAGGCTCTGTTGGGCATGTATTGACAAAGCCTGAGAATTGTATCACAGAAGGAAATCAATGTGCCTCATAGGATACCGCAATAAGCGCATATCTCGTTTCATTGTGTACTATAGGCTGAATAATACATCTGCAGCTGTGTTATTGTGTTGCTAAGATGGGCTTCTGTATATAAGCTCAGCTTTCTGCTTTGGGGCTACCATTGAGACTTTTCTGACATCCAATGCAACGGTTTAATATAAAACAACCTTGAAAAGCATCTCTTTGTGTAGCCTAACTCTGATAGGGTACCTTAACCCCTAACCCTAAACTTACAACGAGTGGTTTGTACTGTTGTGACCAAATTAAACAATGAGATACAATGTGTTAATATGAATATTTATTTTGAAACTTTGGAGACAGCCTAGCTAGCTCCCTAGATTCTAGTCTGTATGCTAAGCTATGCTAATCAGCTTTCTTATATACCTTTCTAAAATCAAGCAAACCAGATTATTTCTTGAGATACATTTACATTACCTTTATGATTCAACATATTTAACAAGTCCTCCCTAGCAAAACTTCAGTGTAGGTAATCTGTGCAAGGAGGTTTTTAAAACGTACATTTCTGATTATGTTTTGTTTCTAGTGGTTTAGTGTTTTTGACCGTAGCAAAGGAAGTTTGGTGACAGAGTATAGAAAGCAACATTGAATGAAAAGTCAGAGTTGATGGATTAAAACAAACAACAGGCTCTCACCTGAGATACCGCTGTTCGTGTACTGGGTACAATCAAAACTCATGTTGAGTTAGGTACGTAACGTAACATTCATAACGAAAATGTGTGTACTTCACTTAAGTGCATAACCTTAGTGATGTAACTAATGTAGTTATTTAAACCCAAACCATCCATTACAATTAACAACAAACCTAAACGCTTACCCTAAAACCTAAGCAAGCACCTTGTGTACTTTGTTTGTACTTTTATTACAAGTCAAATAAATACGTGTTTAACACTGGGATAATAAACAATAACAGTTTCATGTTGTGCTTTTGTGTATCTCAAATACAAGGTTCCAGTTCAAGAAAATGTAAAATGACTCCTTTAACTTAGACGTCTCTATGCTGATACAACCAATTGCTATAACAAATCTCTATGTTGTTGTATGTGAAATAGGTCTGTTGGATTGACAGCAATTGAAAATGGAAATGTATCACCATAACAAACTGTAGTGTTCAATGTTTTACTCTACTTAACATACATTGAAGGGATGCTAGTGAACAGTGCCAATGACAGTTTTATTAATAAAGTAACATTTATTGAGGTCAGACATGCCCTTCAGTTGTGTTTCTTATTCAGTTCTCTTGGAACAGTGGCATTTATTACAGTTGTTAAGAAACCTTCATACAAAGACATGTTATTAAATGAGTTTATTGATTCGGTTTTTGAATTAGAATCAATATGGCTTAAGGACTATAGTAGGTTTGAAGAACAGATTTGGTGTTTTTAAAAACATTTCCTGTAGCTCTGAAAGCACACCTGAGTTGTGAAACACAGACCTCTCAAAGACTGACCTATACACACGGAGTGAGAGTCAGAGTTTCTAAAAAAACATCTATCACACTAGCCCGCTGCATGTCATGGGTTAAAGGGGAGAGCCACCGCGTAAAGGTCCCAGTATACCTGACGTTCCTGGCATGCACCTCCTTGGGTTTATACGAAGGCAGAGAAAAGCAATAAGATTTACAGCACTGTGTGACCATAGAATGAGTAGAACAGCTGAGTTACAGCTGACCCTGTAAGACAGGAAGCATTGAATCTTTTAAAATACATTTTTATTATGTAGAAACTGAAAACATAGTGTACAATATTCTTGCTGGAACAGTTGTTACAGTGCGATATTAATGTGATTAATTTCACCAAAGATTTCATTTCAGACAATAGAAATGTTAATTCCTCGTTCTAGTAAAACATGTTAACATTAACAAATACAATGCAATGTTAGAAATGAATGCTGCCTTCAAAGTGAACATCTTTAAACAAATCCACAGACACACGCCCACCCGAACATATGGGTATTGAAAATGTAGTTTCAGTAGGAGTATCAGTGTAGGTATAATTCTAGTAGGATTTGCAATAGGGTCCACAAAACATTGGCACTTCACAGTGAAAATGAGGGTCATTATATTTACACGGAATACTGACAAAACACACAAAACAGAACCTAAAGAAAAGTAAGAAATAAGACTCACTAATCCATATTGTTAGTTTCCACTTCACAGTCTCAGCCTCTTTGGTGAGGATTTAGATGAACTGTTATCCAAACATTTTCTAATAAACTTAGTCACTTAAAATGATCTTTAAAGGGTTGATTTGGACACAGATTGGTATGGTTCAGTTGTTAAACTCTCCAATTATCACTGTTCATCCCTCTGAGCCATCTTAGTGTAATACAATCAATCAGATGAGATTCTCTGAGGCGCTGATTGTGATCCAGGTTCCCCTCAACAACCACTAACTGATAACACATAATAATTCAATGCTTCAAATCATTGCACCAAGGTCCTTTATGTCTTTATTCAAGTCCATCAACATATTGGTTCATATTAGAACACAATTAAAACCTTTAGCAATGGATTTCATAAGCAACCTGTGATCCAAAGAGTAGACTTTGACTGAGGAAGAGCTCCTCAGGGTCTGCTGTAAGGGGTCCCTCATTTCCGTCTGCTGGGTTTCTGCGAAGCCCCATCCCCCCTGATCTGGTCAGTGTCTGCACCATTTCGTGGTCTAGGAGAGCCTCTTTCATACCCTTCTGCTGGACAAACCCGCTCATTATGGGACATCTGGATGAAGTGGAGCCCATGACAGGCTTGGTTCTGTTGAGAACATACATTTCATGGCCGTGGTCGTCGCGGTACTCTTCTAGCTGCGCAAACGTGGTGGGTCCGTCAGAGTAGTCATTCACATAGAGGATGCTCTCTTCCTTGCTGGTACAGTAGGACCCGCCTTCTTCTTTTCGAAACTGCTGGTGACGAGTGTAAATCATTATCAACAGGAGAACGGCAGTTAGTGCCAGCAAGGAGATACCAACAGCAATGGCGGTCTGCGTAGCAGGGCCAAGAGCGTAGAAGTCCATGCTGTCCTGTTCATAGAGCAGCTCCTGGCTAACATCCAGAACCTCTGGCTGAAAGAAGGAGCTAGATGAAGAGGAAACAACGGATTGCATGTTCAAACGTGGCCAGAACTGGGATGAATATGAAGAAGAAGACATGTTGACAGCCAGATGAAAGGTGACTTTGGCTACACCACCGGGGTTCCAGGCTTCACACTCATAACGCCCAGCATGTGCTACAGTCACGTTGCTGAGGAACAGCATGCCACTGCCCATGTCCGGATCAAAACTGTCCCTCTCGCCGCCCTCCTCAGTTCCACGCACAAGCCCCTGGATTCCTCCAACACCTCCAAGATTTACCCCTCCACTGCTGGGCAGGGCTGTAACCACTCCTCCAGCTCCAGGCCTGAAGAGCTCACCATTGGGTCCCAGCTCCTGAACCAAGCCTCGAGGTGATAACTGGGCCTTGCCATAGGAGGCTTTCTTCCAGGTCACCTGGGGCTGAGGGTATCCTGAGGCCTGGCAGGAGACTCTGAGGCTCTCCCCTAGTCGCACAGTCAAGTGGCTTGGCTCAAGCTGCACCACAGGTGGGATGCAGACCAGACTGTTGGGTGCCACCTCCACCAGGCTGAGGTGGGATAGGCGAGGAGGTTCAGAGCACATCAGCCGACGCTGTTCGGCAGAGCTTAACAGACGCTGTCCGTCTTCGCTGATCCAGGTTCTCAGCCAGCCTAGAGCGCAATCACAGCGCCATGGGTTTTCTGGAGAAAAGGAAGGGAAAAACAAGGTTAACCAACTGAATGGTTTTGTCAACTGCTGTTTCCAATGACATTAATCAACTTTGAATCCCTGGTTTAGAAATTGTTTGGTAGAGAATCCCTTGGTTATAGAACAATTCTAGAACTACATGAAAACTGCTGATGAAGATCATTCGGCAGTATACAAAGCTCCAAGCAAGATGCTAAATGGATCTAGAGTTGATATATATATATGTTTTCCAATATCCACTTGTCAATTAACAAATTGGCAAAATTATGTCGCCTCATGTTCACTTCCACTCTTTAATAGTCAATGGGCAATGCGGGACAGTGCCCCAACATGGGTTAAAAGTTACTAAAGTGCACAAAAGGAATACATTTTAAAGGTCTAAAACAAATGAGCAAACTCATGTGATAAAATAGAAAGTCTCAGAACAGCAGCTCCATTGAACCTATGGCACTTTTATCTGCCACATATTTATTTTTCTCATTATTATTTAATCCTAGTTTGAGCTCTTTTGCCGTCCATTGCAGGACTTATTACCCTCAATAGGAGGTCCCTTTTGGAGACAGTGTGGCTTGAATTTTTTCTTTTAAATTATGTCTTTGAGGGATTTACTCTTTCATTAAAGGATTATGACTTGATGAAACCCTTTGATAGATAAAACATTTTTAAGGCACTTAATTTTCATTGACATTAGCCAGCAGCCAGTTCTTCAAAGTTGTGGTATTGGAAGCATTTTTCAAAGCACTTTGAATTCAAATAAATATTGGAGGATTATGTCATACTACAGTCAGACATAATGTTGTTTAGGTAGTCTGTTCACTCTCTGCCTACCTGTGACACGGAGCACCTGCAGGCTAACAAGCGGTTTGAGTGACGAAGCCCCCAGGGTGCGGAGGTGATTTCTGCTGAGGTCCAACAGAGCCAGAGATGACAAGCCAGACAGAGCCTGCTCAGCCAGCAGCTCTATGCTGTTATCCTGCAGGTGAAGTTCCTGCAGACGCTGCAGATGGCAAAAAGACATAAAGCAGAGAAAGGTCAATGTTAACGGAGGAGGATGACTCACTTCCATCTGACTGAATGGTAGGGATTAATCCGACATGTTGTCATATATTGGATTTAAACTTGCAGACGTCATCCTGTATAATCCTTTAAAAGGTATCCGGTATTGGAATAGCTTGAGCTTTGCTAGCGAAAGTGAAGCTTTTTCCCTTTACCAAACAATTAAAGATGAACTGGTAAGAAATCAAAAGGTTTGTTAAAGTATTACTACATCTTAACTACGTTTTGATGATTTTTGAATTATTGGCAAGAAGTCAGACACATTTCTGACACTTTAAAGCTTCTAAAAACCTGCTGTGATTCCTCTCTGTGTAATGTGGAAGTATGGTAGTGTTCTTAGTGCCGCTATCATATTGCGCTCACCCCTACAGGGGCAATTTTGTCTGCAATGTCCCACTCTTGTGCAATTTCCAAAAACTGACGCATGCTTCAGCAAAGTGCATTTCCACCATCTTTACCACACCTGTTAATTTTGAAATGCCTTTCTTCCTTGTGTCTTGTCATGTCTTTATATTTTCTCGCCTGTGTGATTGTTGGATTTTGTTCACTTGCTGCTTTTTCTGCGTTCTCCGCCTGTGTCTTATCCTTGTGATTAATCTTGTATGTATAATATTATATCAGTCTTGTATGTATATTATACATACAAGACTAACTGACAGGGATTACTAGGGAAGACAAGGATATATACATTGTATATATCCTTGTCTTCCCTAGTAATCCCTGTCAGTTCGTTGTCATTTCCACAAGTTTGGTTCAGTCTGTCGCAGTTCCTGGTTACCTGTCTGTATTGTACTGGATTTTCCTCATCTGTCCTCCTGTGTTATCACGCCCTTCAGTTTTAGTTAGTTTTTATTTGTAGCAGCTTTAATTTAATAAAGCTTGTTTTTGTTTCATACCTGCTATCCCTCTGTCATTCTGCAATTGGGTCCAGATTTCACACCCAAAGCAAACTAGTGCAGAACGCTTTCCTGGATTAGGTTTGCCATTATACTGAGATAGTAAGCGTTCTTACAGGTGTGTAGTGTTCTCTAATCAATATAATACTTGTAGCATGTGCCAATTCCTCAGGTTTCTTACAGTACAATTAATAGTAAACACCTGTGCTGAAATTAAGGGAGGAAGTTGGGGTCAAACTTAATAATGTGATTAACGCGTCAAGGCTCCCAGATTAGTCGACAACATTAATGACAGCCCTACTTTAAACATTTCATCCATCCATTAATCCATCCCATTATCTCATCTCACTAACCTGCAGTCCCCTGAAGGTGTTGTCCTGCACTTTACTGATCTGATTCCCGGCGAGGTACAGGATCCGGAGATGCTCCAGACCCCGAAACATGTCTGGGGTGACCAGGTGGATGAGGTTACCATTGAGGGCCAGCTCCAGCAGCTGCCCCTGGCTGAGAAACGCCCCTGGCTCCAGGGCTGAGATGCTATTATTCTGAAGGTACAGGTAATGAAGGCTGCCAAGGCGAGTCAGGTCCTGAAGACGGATCTGCACTATAGCATTGTCCTGGAGGAAAATGGTCTGCAGCGGCGACAGGGTAAATCAAATCAGTGGAGTGATCACAAATGAATTACATTAGAGACACAGAGGAGGGGATGTGATGTTTGAATTTGTTTTCTACAAGAGTGTGAGCATGGCCTATTGCTGTGCTGTGCTCACCGAGTAGAAAAATGTATTAACCATGAGGAGAGATTACATTAACAACGGGGCAACTGTTAGAGCTGTCTGCACTCACTGGGCTGTGCAGAGCTTTGGATATATGTTAATGTAGGCATTACAAACAATATGGAACGAGCAAGTTCCAAATAGTAATGGCTCTGAAAATGTGGGTTCTGCAGCATGTTCCCTTTCCTTTGTGGCTCAGTTATTTTGCCAAATGCTGCAGAAATCACAGACCTTGTCAGCAAACAAAAAAAGATGTTCGAGTGATTGGAACTACACACTTTGTGCTTGACCCACAATGCATGGCTTGATTTCTAAAATGTGCAACCACTGGAGATGTTTTTCGAACGAAGCAAACACGGCCCATGAGGTGAAGAATGATCGACGAGATAGACCTGCTGATTGAGGTTAATGGAACAATTTATGCGCTACATGGTCTTCATTAATATTCATGGGCTGCCGTAATGTTGTGGGGCCTGAACCCGGGAGGAAAAGACGTGTAATGTTTAACATCTTCTCAACAGATGATCAGAAAGTGTGCAAGAGTCACTTTCTGAGCAAGAATGAATAATTACACAGGCAACATCGCAGCACCCTCCCTCAGGCTCGCATCAAAGAGGGTCACGGCGAATTGATTAACCACAATCATTTCAGGGTAATAAGAATGGATCAGAGAGGGAGTTAGCAGATACAAAACCACTCATGCGAAAGGGTGAGTGGTGGGGGGGGGGGGGTTAGCTTTAATGCATTGTGTGCTAGCACCCTCACTCATGGTCGATCGGCCAACTGACCTCGGTTACAGAGGGGACACCATGCGGGATTTCTTTGATTCCAAGAGAACCGCACTCCACTGTTAGGCTGTAGCAGCGACAGCCGGATGGGCATCCAACACACGGTCGAGGGACGAGGGCCACGATGATGAGGGTGAGGCTGGAGAGCCAAAAGATGACCATGGCGGTTTTTACTGTAGACCTTCAGAGACAAAACCTTGAGAGGGAAGAGAATAGACACATCAATCACTCAGTTACAACCCTTTTCCTTCAGGGTAATTCATTTCATCCACCAAGCAAAGATTGACAGTGGCTGCAGATCTGCTGCATATGCAGATTGTTGTGTAATGGCAAGGGAGGCATGAAAAAAAAAGCATGGGGAACATATGTCCTTATCCCCGCCTGTTTTCCATTCAACTGTGTCTAGTCAGTGGAATTGCAGCAGCTTCTATTATGAGCTTCAATTAATTAAAGATGGGATAAAAAGATGTGCAGGTTGCCTCAAGGACCTCTCTCGCCTTTTTAATGCATGCGCAAACACACTCACACTCCTTCTATTTCTGTCTCTTTCTTTGTCTTACAAAGACACACACACACACACACACTCATGGAAATGTGCAGCAAAGAGATGGAGGCTTCCGTTCTGACCCCGGTAATCTTTGAAACCATATTTACTTTCTCAAAGCAAACCTCAATCGGCAAGCAGCTCTAATCATCTGATCAAAAAACATCAGTGTTGGCCGCTAGCTTTACCTTAGAGCAATATCTTCCTTTGATATAAACCCATTACTGAGCAACTCATCCGTGTCCTTTTTTCCCTACTCCTATACAGCCCAGGAGGGATTTATTGTCTCGCTCTGCAGTTCATGTTGGACATCCAATATCATGCAGCCTGGCGGTGTTCACAAAAGTTAATCGGCAACAGATAACATGAACATACTGCAGTGTTGGAGATAAAATACATGTTGAAATGTCACACTGAGCCTGTCAATCAGTGACGGCAGGTACATTTACTAAATCTAGAGAATCTTCATCCAGATGGGAAGCAGCCATGTCATTGATCCAATCCTAGCTGACAGTATTATAAAACATTCACAGCCTTGTTTCCATATCCCATTAAGCCTGTCTGACTTGTGAAATTTCTAGTTTGCTTAAGATTGTGGAATCACTCAGACAGATAATTGATGACATTTACATCTCGAGCAGAATCATTTGGATATCATCTAGTTTATTAAATATTTGAATGCACACAGATCTCATTACCGATGAGGGATTAGAGGGTCTTGCCGCTGATAAATATTCAGTTTGCAGGGTGTTTGAACTATTCTGTCAGATTAATATCAAGCGTGTCTCATTTGTCGCGTTATAATCCAGACCAGTAATTTACTGCCTAAGTGCAAAAGCACTGGGATCTCTATTTCAGCATCTGAGTAGTCATTTACTGTGCAGCCGCACTGCATTATTAAGGAAATGAGCAATGAACTGGATTTTTAATATTGCATGTTTGAAAGCATTTACGAGGATAGCCGGATAGATTAATACAATGTGACCTACATAAGCCTTTCAATCGTCTTCTCAGCGAAACAGAGAGAGACACTTATTAACTAAAGCATGCCATTTCCTCTCCAGAGCTCTCCCCAAACAAGCATAGGAGAGAAATTATGTACTTCTATTGTTGGGGACAGAAAGCGGAAAAATTGAATTTTGAATAAGGCCTTGGTCTGTCATTGAGCTTTTGTTACTTCTCACTGTGAGATGACTTTTAAATAGCTTTGACTTGCCTGAGAAGTGTCAGTAGGGAACCAGAGAAGATGCTCGCCTGCCCCTCGGCTAAGAATACACACAGAACAGGGTGCACGCTCTGTGATTTGTTGTTAGAAAAGAGCCCGACATCAATGCAAATGACACACTGTCAGGTAGAGAAAATAGCTTGTGCATTTCTATTCTATTTCACTTTTACATGGTCTTTAAATAAAACCTCCGTGGCAATCATGCCATGGTTTGAGTGTTCACCTATAGAGTTATCAGAGTCTGCAAACAGAGAGAAGATACAAATAAACCACTGGTGAGATGTTTTGAAAAAAAAAACAATGCTGCTGACTGCAACTTGTCTTACAGCTTTTGCTTTTCCATTTCAGATTCAGTTTGCACTCACTCTGCTCATCTTTTGTCATGCCGATGTGGGATTTCAGTGGTAAGAGGTCAATTTGTTCATTTCAGTCACAGTAATCCTCAGCGGGAACATGCGTAATCTGCACAATCAGATGCTCGTTAGCTAAGCCGCTCTCGCCGTTTTCATAGAGGGTGGAGGGGTGGGGGGGCTTTGTTTGGCGGTAAAAATCCAGGTCAGCAATATATCGCTATTGACAGTGTAAATAGGATGATGATTTTTGTGTACAAAAACATGTCTGTAGCCAGGCTTACATGTTATGGGATAACCAGGATACAAAAAAACGTTACTGCATTAACATAAGCCGAGTGTACATTGTGCTATTGCATTAATTAATTGCCATCTTTCTGTATTTCAATTTTTTGCAATGCATTTGATATAAAGGTGATCCAAAAGTTACATAATGTAATCAGGTTACATCACTATAATATTATGATATTTAGGGTACAGAGTAAAAATAAAATGTCAGGTAACTAACCAATTACATTTTTTAAGAGGCTCTGTGATGCTTTTTGGGGGTTATCCCTTTTCTATAGTGTGTTTGTGTGGTTTGTGTGCATGTTAATGGTCACAAACTGTTCTCCTGCCTGATATGCCTCTATTAGACTCCTTTGTAACATACTGACATCACTATGTAACACTGGCATTTGAATTTTGGCTAGCGCTCCGCATTTTACATGATAGGCTAAGGGGCGAGAGCCATCCAGCTAACCAATCAGAGTAGACTGGGCTTGATGTCACAGTAAAGGCACAAAATACAAATATGGACCTGAAAATGAGCATTTTTCTTCTTCTTTAAAGTAACCCTCCCACTATGACTGTAACTCATTTTGTAATAAACTGCAAATCACACAAAGACTGTTCAGCATTCTGTATCTGTATCAGTACTGCAGCTCTGCACACATTATTTCATACTGACTTGAACTTGTTTGTTTGGGCATTTTCTGAAATTACAATTGTCTCTTTTTTCTTGACAAAGTGCTTTGTTTTTTTTTGGTCAAGCTACAAACAAATCATCCTCTGCTGAACAATCGCAGCTATGGCTGGCCACACATTAAAAGAACAGAACAATTCACTTTTTTCTGTTCTTTCTCTTATCCTTCAAAGGAGGGTGGGTGTTGATGTGTCGGAGGTGCAGCAGACAGTCAGAGCGCTAGAGGCAGAAGCAAAGTTCACATCCCTGTGCTGTCACTGGTGCAGGTCGGCCTCATCCGTTGTTATGGTAACTCTTGTGATGGGGAAAAGTTCGCTCTCTGGGCCCGAAGGCCAGGCACCATTCCTTTGAGCTTGTGTTAGGCAAACAACACAACAGAAATAGAAGCTGTCATTTCCAGGGGAAAATTGCTCACAGGAAATTGAGCTTTGTGATGACCCTGAGCTAAACCTTAAATCCTCTTTTAGTCCGAGTCTTTTTCTCCTGCCTGAACTTTCTCCCCCTTTTCTTTTTATGCTCTCTCTTCCTTTCATGGTTTTTGTCTCAAAGTCTCCATCATATTCCCTCCCCCCCATCTCTGACCTCTTCCTTTTTTCTCATCCCTCGTCCTTCTGCGGTGACTGACAGGTGCTAAATCATTTGTCTCAGAGCATCCCTTTGTCCACAAATAGACCGAGGCCGGGGCGCGTTGAGAACACTGTGGCACTAAACCAAGAGTAGCATACTGACTTTGAGCGATAGTCTCGACCACACACACACACACACACACACACACACACACACACACACACACACACACACACACACACACACACACACACACACACACACACACTCATAAACATGCAGAGCACGCACGCAAAGTAGCACTTGTAAACTAGCCACCGACAGTGAGGGACACACACTCTGACTGGCGAACACACAAAAGCTTAACACTCGCACATCCCGCACACAACCAGCCATCATCATCCAAAGAGTCAGACCAAGTGGGATACAGATTGGCAGCCATGTAAGCGCTCGCACACACACATATTTAGTGTCAGCGGTAAAGCGGTAAAGAAAGCTCTACCTGCATTAATTTCTTTATTTTGCCACTAGAACTCTGTCCAGCTTGGCCATTGATTTTCACCATGAAAGCAGATGTTTGGGTGTTGGATTTTGGATTGCATTTGTGGATGTCTTCAAGGGAAAGAAATGTAATGAATGCAGGATTTGCTTGAAAACGTGTGTGTGTGTGTGTGTGTGTGTGTGTGTGTGTGTGTGTGTGTGTGTGTGTGTGTGTGTGTGTGTGTGTGTGTGTGTGTGTGTGTGTGTGTTTGTATGTGGCTCACTGTCAGGCAGAATCCCCCCTAAGCAGCAACAACACTCCGACACTTCTCCCAGTG